>NC_053028.1:223459907-223723181 GCF_003073215.2 Triticum urartu
AAGCTTATCTAAAAGCACTCGCCAAGAAGCTCTTCCTTATGCTCGAAGGTACTTTTCTTTATCTGACTGATTCACTGTTTGCAAATCATCATGAATTGGTCGACTCGTTAACTCCTTGAATCTGCAGAATTCTGCCAAAACTTTGAAGAAGAAACTGGGCTAATCGAGATAGGTTTGGACCCTATCCTTTCTCCAGTCGGCGATGAAGCTTCCATGAACATGCTCCGACTGGAATCTCATGTTGCCAGCGTTACAAGCTATCTTGCTCGCCTGAAGGTGGCGGTGTCGCGCATTGATACATCACTCTGGCCAAGGGCAACGTTTCAAAATGACCTCGAGTCTCTGATGACTCAACTCAATGAGGTTCCTGGTCAAGTGCACGAATGGAAGAAGTCTTCTGCCCGATGCGGTGCTAATGTGGCTCTGTCGCTGGTTAGGGTCCACTGCAAAGAAGCTCAAGAAGAGAAGTTGGCGGCGATCAAGGTTGCCAACACCAAAAGGCATGACTTCCAATCCTTCATGGAAACCTTCATTGCTGCTGCCACTCGAATTGCTGACGGAATTGATCTGGACGAGTTCGTCGAGCATGCAAGCCCTCCTCACGCGGAGTGAACAAACTTTATACCTCGCCTTAAATTTGCCTCGGAATGCCGAGTGATTTTGTAACCGTTAAAATCCTTCGGGCTCGATGCCCGACTACTTTTATCTTCGCTCTGGAACTTTAGAATTTATCCGAACTTGGTTTATCTTCTGAATGTGCTTGCGTTTGCCTTCGAGTGGAACTTGTTCTTCACTCGGAATATTATTTGTACTTGAGATGCAATTCTGAGGAGTATGTCCCAGTCGACCTGCACTTCATCGTCCTTGCGGATGAGGATGGAGCACATGTTATATTTGTGGCGTAGCTTCGAAGAGAACGTTGCAGTCGACCCGCACCTCATCGTCCTTGCGGATGAGGATGGAGCGCACATTGTATTTGTGGCGCAGCTCCGAAGAGAAGGTTGCAGTCAACCTACACCTCATCGTCCTTGTGGATGGGGATGGAGCACACATTGTATTTGTGCCACAGCTCCGAAGAGGAGGTTGCAGTGGACATGCACCTCATCGTCCTTGCGGATGGGGATGGAGCACACATTGTATTTGTGGTGCAGCTCCGAAGAGAAGGTTGCAGTCGACCTCCACCTCATCGTCCTTGCGGAAGGGGATGTGTTTCAAACTTAGGCGAGTACTGGACTGCAGCTAAGCTCCCGAGTGTGAGGGTTGCTCATCACTCAGTAGGATTTTCTAAACTTAGGCGAGTACTGGACTGCAGCTAAGCCTCCGAGTGAGAGGGATGCTCACCACTCGGTAGGATTTTTTCAAACTTAGGCGAGCACTGGACTGCAGCTAAGCCCCCAAGTGAGAGGGTTGCTCACCACTCGGTATTATTTTTTAAACTTAGGCGAGTACTGGACTGCAGCTAAGCCTCCGAGTGAGGGGGTTGCTCACCACTTGGTAGGATTTTTTCAAACTTAGGCGAGCACTGGACTGCGGCTAAGCCCCTGAGTGAGAGTGAGGGGGTTGCTCACCACTCGGTAGGATTTTTTAAACTTAGGCGAGTACTGGACTGCAGCTAAGCCTCCGAGTGAGGGGGCTGCTCACCACTCGGTAGGATTTTTTAAACTTAGGCAAGTACTGGACTACAGCAAAGCCCCCGAGTGAGAGGGTTGCTCACCACTCGATAGGATTTTTTAAACTTAGGCGAGCACTGGACTGCAGCTAAGCCCCCGAGTGAGAGGGTTGCTCACCACTCGGTAGGATTTTTTAAACTTAGGCGAGCACTGGACTGCAGCTAAGCCCCCGAGTGAGAGGGTTGCTCACCACTCGGTAGGATTTTTTAAACTTAGGAGCATACTGGACTACAACTAAGCCTCCGAGTGAAGGGGTTTCTCACCACTCAGTAGGATTTTTTGAACTTAGGCGAGTACTGGACTGCAGCTAAGCCTCCGAGTGAGGGTGTTGCTCACCACTCGGTAGGATTTTTTAAGCTTAGGCGAGTACTGGACTGCAGCTAAGCCCCCGAGTGGGAGGCTTGCTCACCACTCGGTAGGATTTTTTAACTTAGGCGAGTACTGGACTGCAGCTAAGCCCCCGAGTGAGAGGCTTGCTCACCACTTGGTAGGATTTTTTAAACTTAGGCGAGTACTGGACTGCAGCTAAGCCCCCAAGTGAGAGGCTTGCTCACCACTCGGTAGGATTTTTTAAACTTAGGCGAGTACTGGACTGCAGCTAAGCCCCTGAGTGAGAGGCTTGCTCACCACTCGGTAGGATTTTTTAAACTTAGGCAAGTACTGGACTGCAGCTAAGCCCCCGAGTGAGAGGCTTGCTCACCACTCAGTAGGATTTTTCAAACTTAGGCGAAACGGATTCGCAGCTAAGCCTCCGAGTGAGAGGCTTGCTCACCACTCGGTAGGATTTTTCAAACTTAGGCGAAACGGATTCACAGCTAAGCCTCCGAGTGATAGGGTTGCTCACCACTCGGTAGGATTTTTCAAACTTAGGCGAAACGGATTCACATCTAAGGCACCCACTGGGGGATTTAGAACATATAAAAAAGGAACAACAATCATTTAAGAGACTGTAAAACTGTGTCTTTGATAATCAAACTAAAGGGTATTTCTTATTACATCTCAACATTCTGAATGCTTAAGTGTAAAAGGGGTGGAGCAGCTCCGCATTCCAAGCGCGTGGCTCATCTTTCTTGTGCTCGACGTTGTATAAGCGGTATGCTCCGTTGTGGAGCACTCTGGTGATAATGAAGGGGCCTTCCCAAGTAGGAGCGAGCTTGTGTGGTTTCTGATGATCCACTCGAAGAACCAAGTCTCCTTCTTGAAATGCTCGACCCCTCACGTTTCTGGCGTGGAATCAACACAGGTCTTGCTGATAAATGGTCGACCGGATCAGGGCCATCTCTCTTTCCTCTTCCAGGAGATCAACTGCGTCTTGTCGAGCCTGTTCTGCTTCATCTTCTGAGAAAAGCTCGACTCTAGGTGCGTCGTTAAGGAAGTCACTCAGAAGAACAGCTTCAGCTCCATAAATGTGACGCCCCAAGACCGGAGCTTCAGACGCCTTCCATGTTTTCCAGGTTTTGTCATGTGATTTGTTTGGTTCTTTGCATTCATATTGCATCATTTGCATTGCATCATGTCATCATGCCATCTTTTTCTCAAAGCTAACTAAAACTCTCTTAAATAAATTACATGGATCTTCGGTCCATTTAAATCGAGGGAACTCACAGGGTGGTTTCTCTTTAAAACATATCCTCCCGATAGTAGGGAGCTATATTCAATATTTCTTTGATTTGAAATTCACCATAATACACATGCAAAAATAATCCTCATGCCTATTTCCACTTCGAGTTTCACCTTCAAATCTTGTCCACAATTCTGTATCTCTTTTATCGAGGCTCCTCTAAAAAACTGAACATTTTTGGACCTTCCAAACCTCCACTTCATATTCACCCATTTGAATTTAATTCAAATGTGTTTGAATCTAAACCTTGCATCCTTGCCCACTCCTATTTTCTTGGATTAAACTCATTTTTCTGAGTTTGAGAATATATTCTTTCTCCTACCATCTTCTTTTCTCTCTTTTCTTTCTTTCTTGTTTTTCTTCTCTGTAATGGAAAGGAGGGAAGAGGGAGATCTTTTTTTCTCTCTTCTTTCGTTGAATCCAGCCGGCCTGGTCCCTAGGCCCAACTCCTGCGGCCCAACAAGCCTCTCCCCTGCACTACCCTAGGCCCCGATCCCATCTAACCCCCATCTCCCTCGCATCTTCCCTCATGCCGCCAGGAGACCCTCGCTCGCCCTGATCCCATCTTCCTCTCGCTCTCTCCTCTCGATGCCTCCAGGCCGCCGCCTCCGCACACACGCCCGATCCCGCGCGCCCCTCCTCTTGCCTTGCGCGATCCTATACTCATGGCCACCTTCACCCGTGACCCGTCAAGCCGCGGCGCTGTCAGCCGCTGGAAAACTCCGCTGCGCCAAGTCCATCCAGCCGCCGCTGCATGTGCCCTCACCTCTACTGCGCCTCCTTCTTCTGCTGCTGCAGTGCAGGCCACCGCAGTACCGCCCCAACCTCCATGCCAATGCCTCGTCCCTACCTCCGGCGTGCCAAGCTCGTCGTCGTCCTCGCCCTGCGAGCTCACCACCGCACCGCTGCCTCACTGCAGTTGCTGCTTCGTCGTCCCGTTCCGCTGCCTCCCGCGTCCGATCGCCGCTGGTGCCCACGACCAGCGCCGTGCCTCTGCTCACGGATGCCACTGCCAGTGCCCGCATGTTGCTGCTGCTTCGCCGCCCACCTCCCGTCGTTGACCGCCAAGACCGTCTTGTGCTGCCACGTTTTGGCTTCACCAAGTTCCATCAAGCCGGCCGTGTACGTCTAGCATCGCCGTGGGTTTCTTCAAGTTCGACTACAGCACGAAGATATGTACAACTATGCGGGTTCGCCAAGTACGACTACTCACGCGATCCGTCAAGTTCATCTACGTGTGTGTACGACTACTCATCCGGGATGCGTCGAGCTCCTCTCAGAACGAACGGGAACGACTACTGTCGTCGAAGACCCGTGTAACGGATCCATCAAATCCAACAACGACTGTGTACAACTATCGGCGACCCCGAACGACTATGAAACGTGAACCTCTACTTCCCCTTCAAACATGTACCACTAACCGAACGACTATGGAACATGTACCGTCAACCCTTGAAGACCCCGCGGACGTCACGTCCCTTGTTGTGACCCGAACATCCACGGACATGTACAACTACTTCCTCTACGACCCGCGAGAACCGCTACTTTCACTACCATCGTGAGAACAACTACTTCCCTCGACATACCCGAACCACTCCGAGAATGCACCCTTGGAAGGTATAACCCCGAGACGACGCCCGTGAATGAATGAATGCATGTTGTTTGAGATGCACCCTCGTTCACCTCAAGTCCGAACTGTCGGTGCACGTTGCCCCTCTTTTGCCTTGTCACCGACATGTGGGAACCCTGTATCCGGGATCACCCCACCATCTTACATGACACGCTCACGTCACATTTCCTTTTGCACCGGCATCTCAATCGAGTTACTGGAACCGGAACGTTGTCGTGGCACCATTTTCGTAATCGTTGCCGTGGCACCCTTTTCATTTCCGCCACGATGACAAATGCTTCGTCATGCTCATATCAACATTTTCATAAAATAGCATAAAACTTGCACATGTCATCCGCATCATGATAATAACATTTAAAATGTTAAAATTCTTGTTTGCATTACTTGCTAAATGCATATGGGGTTTTACCGGATTTGTTGTTTGTTATATCCGGCCCCATTTAAATTGTTTATATGGTATAGTTTTGTTATGCTTCACCTCTTGCCATGTTAACCAACATTTAATATTGTTGAGTACCTAACCGAGAGAGAACTAAATAATTGTTGTGGTGTTTCGTCAATATGCAACTCATTGCATATTGAGCTCCACTTAATTTGTAGGATTGTTTGTGCACTTTGCCATGCCATGCCTCATTAATCCGGACATGCATCATACTTGGTTGAGCATCATGCCACGTTTATGTGATGGTTGTTTACTATGTTGTTTGCTTCTTTCCGGTGTTGCTTCTTCGGGTTAGTTCCGATAATGTCGCGTTTGTGAGGATCCGTTTGACTACGTCCGCTTGTCTTCTTCATGGACTCGTTCTTCTTCCTTGCGGGATCTCAGGCAAGATGACCATACCCTCGAAATCACTTCTATCTTTGCTTGCTAGTTGCTCGCTCTATTGCTATGCCTATGCTGCGATACCTACCACTTGTTATATCATGCCTCCCATATTGCTATGTCAAGCCTCTAACCCACCTTGTCCTAGCAAACCGTTCTTTGGCTATGTTACCACTTTGCTTAGCCCCTCTTATAGCGTTGTTAGTTGCAGGTGAAGATGAAGTTTGTTCCTTGTTGGAACATGGTTATGTTGGAATATCACAATATCTCTTATTTAATTTAATGCATCTATATACTTGGTAAAGGGTGGAAGGCCTGGCCTTATGCCTGGTGTTTTATTCCACTCTTGCCGCTCTAGTTTCTGTCATACCGGTGTTATGTTCCTTGATTTTTGCGTTCCTTACGCGGTTGGGTTATAATGGGAACCCCTTGACAGTTCGCCTTGAATAAAACTCCTCCAGCAAGGCCCAACCTTGGTTTTACCATTTGCCACCTAATCCTTTTTCCCTTGGGTTCTGCAGATTCAAGGGTCATCTTTATTTTAAACCCCCGGGCCAGTGCTCCTCTAAGTGTTGGTCCAACCTGTCAGCAGCCGGTGACCACCAGGGGCAACTCTGGGTTGGCCTACCAGAATCTTGGACAATCCGGTGTGCCCTGAGAACGAGATATGTGCAGCTCCTATCGGGATTTGTCAGCACATTCGGGTGGCTTTGCTGGTCTTGTTTTACCATTGTCGAAATGTCTTGTAACCGGGATTCCGAGTCTGATCGGGTCTTCCTGGGAGAAGGAATATCCTTAATTGACTGTGAGAGCTTGTGATGGGCTAAGTTGGGATACCCCTGCAGGGTTTTGAACTTTCAAAAGTTGTGCCCGCGGTTATGGGCAGATGGGAATTTGTTAATGTTCGGTTGTAGAGAACTTTACACTTAACTTAATTAAAATGGATCAACCGCGTGTGTAGCCATGATGGTCCCTTCTCGGCGGAGTCCGGGAGGTGAACACGATTTTGGTGTTATGTTTGTGCGTATGTAGTTTCAGGATCACTTCTAGTTCACAACCATGTGTTGCTTCTCTTCTCGCTCTCTTTTGCGTATGTTAGCCACCATATATGCTAGTGCTTGATGTAGCTTTACCTCATTACCCTTTCCTACCCATAATCTTAAATAGTCTTGATCTCGCGGGTGTGAGATTGTTGAGTCCTCGTGGTTCACAGATACTTCCAAAACAGTTGCAGGTGTCGTTGATACCAGTGCAGATGACGCAGCTGAGCTCAAGTGGGAGCTCGATGAAGTTCGTGTTCGTTGTCTTGTTCGTTTCCAGTTGGTCAGTAGTGGAGCCCAGTCAGGGCGATCGGGGATCTGTTGCATTAGGGGTTGTCTTCCTTTGTTTGGTTCTGTAGTCGGACCTTGATTGTATTCTGGATGATGTAATGCTATATTTATGTATTGTGTGAAGTGGCGATTGTAAGCCAACTCTTTATCCCTTTCTTATTCAGTACATGGGAAGTGTAAAGATTTCCCCTCTTGCGACATGCCTACAATGCGGTTATGCCTCTAAGTTGTGCTCCGACACGTGGGAGATATAGCCGCATCGTGTGTGTTACAATAAACCACGAAGAATGGAGTTTGTCCAGTCGACCGATTAGGAGTTGTCCTCAAGCCCCAAAGCACTGACGGAAGTTCATCGACCCAGGCGTCTGCCGCGTGCTTGAGATCACGCATCAGTCGGGGTTTTAGTCCTTTGAGAATCAATCCGTTTGCTCTTTCAGCTTGTCCATTCGACTGGGGATGGGCGACTCAAGCGTAGTCGACCCGAGTGCCTTGGGAGGTGCAGAAGGCTCTGAACTCATCAGAACTGGAGTTCGACCCATTGTCAGTGATGATGTTGTGTGGAACACCATATCTGAATGTTAACTCTCTGATGAAACTGACCGCAGTACTGGCTTCAAGACTTTTGATGGGTTTGGCTTCAATCCATTTGGTGAACTTGTCGACTGCCACGAGTACATGAGTGAAGCCACTCCTACCCGTTCTCAGAGGTCCCACCATGTCCAAACCCCAAACAGCGAAGGGCCAGACGAGTGGAATGGTCTTCAGGGCTGACGCAGGCTTGTGAGACATGTTGGAGTAAAACTGGCAACCTTCACATTTGTTGACTATTTCTTGTGCCATCTCATTTTCCTGTGGCTAATAAAATCCTGCTCGATATGCTTTAGCCACAATGGTCCGAGAGGATGCATGGTGACCATAGGTCCTCGAGTGGATGTCATTGAGGATCGCTCGACCTTCCTCTGGTGTTATGTATTTTTGGCTGACTCCAGTTACACTTTCTCTAAACAGCTGCCCTCTTATCACAGTAAAAGCTTTGGATCGGCGGACGATCTGTCGGGCCTCTTCTTCGTCCTCTGGGAGTTCCTTCCTAAGGATGTATGCGATGTATGACATTGTCTAGTCGGGAGTGATGACCAAAACCTCCATGATCAAGTCGACCACGGCCGGGACTTCGACTTCAGTCGGATCAGCGGCGCTCTTTGGTTGCGAGGGCTCTTCAGTGAAAGGATCTTCCTAGACTGAAGGTATATGAATATGTTCCAAAAACACATTACTGGGAATGGCTTCCCTCTTGGAACCTATCTTCGCCAAATCAGCCGCTGCTTGATTTTTCAGTCGGGGTATGTGATGGAGTTCTAAACCCTCAAACTTCTTCTCTAAGTTTCTCACTGCATTGCAGTAGCCAGTCATAGCCGAGCTTCTGACGTCCCACTCCTTCATCAATTGATTCACCACCAAATCTGAGTCGCTGTAGACCATGAGGCGACGGACGCCGAGTGAAATGGCCATATGCAACCCGTACAAAAGTGCCTCATATTCAGCTCCGTTGTTGGAGGAATCGAAATGAATTTGGAGAACATAGCGGAGCTTGTCACCTCGGGGGGATACCAATACTACCCCAGCACCAGAACCATTCAGCATCTTAGATCCATCAAAGAACATGGTCTAATGGTCCGAGTGAATCTGAGTCGGTAGTTGCTGTTCGATCCACTCGGCGAGGAAATCCGCTATTGCCTAGGACTTGATAGCTTTCTTTGCCTCAAACTTGATATCCAAGGGAAGGAGCTCAATCGCCCATTTTGCCACTCGACCAGTTGCATCTCTGTTGTTCAGAATTTCTAACAATGGTGCATCACTATCGACTGTAATGGAGTGATCAGAGAAATAATGTGTGACCTTCTTCGTGGTCATGTAAATCCCATAAACAAGCTTCTGATAATGTGGATATCTTTGCTTGGATGGAGTTAAAACTTCAGAAACATAGTATACTGGGCGCTAAACTTTATAGGCTTTTCCTTCTTCTTCCCGCTCGACCATGAGTATTGTACTGACAACTTGTCCAGTGGCTGCAATGTAAAGCAGTAAAGGCTCTTTGCTGATTGGGGTAGCGAGCACCGGCTGGGTGGAAAGCAGGGTTTTGAGATCTGCAAACGCTGCATTAGCTTCAGGAGTCCACTCAAACTTGTCAGATTTCTTCATCAGTCGGTAAAGAGGCAATGCCTTTTCACTGAGGCGAGAAATGAATCAACTCAAGGCAGCCAAACAACCAGTAAGCTTCTGGACATCATGCACGCGCATAGGGTGCTTCATCCGGAGTATGGCACCAACTTTCTCTGGGTTTGCGTCAATCCCTTGTTCGGAAACGAGGAAGCCGAGTAACTTTCCGCCAGGAACTATGAATGTGCACTTTGATGGGTTAAGCTTGATATCATATCTTCTCAGGTTGGCAAAGGTTTCAGCAAGGTCAGTCAGTAGGTCGGAACCTTTACGCGACTTGAGCACAATGTCATCCATGTATGCTTCCACATTCCGACTGATTTGGGTGAGTAGACACTTCTGAATCATCCTCATGAATGTGGCCCCAGCGTTCTTGAGACTGAATGGCATGGTGACATAACAAAAGCACCTGAATGGAGTGATGAAACCTGTTTTTATCTCGTCGAGTCCATACAGTCGGATCTGATGGTACCTGGAATAGGCGTCTAGGAAAGACAAACGCTCACACCCTGCAGTCGAATCGACAATTTGGTCTATGCGGGGGAGAGGAAAATGATCTTTCGGGCATGCCCGATTGATATGCTTGAAGTCAATGCACATGCGAAGTGAGTCGTCCTTCTTGGGGACCATAACAACATTGGCGAGCCACTCGGAGTGGTAAATCTCTCGGATGAACTCAGCTGCCAGGAGGCGAGCCACTTCCTCACCAATTGCCTTTCTCTTTTGTACGGCAGACCATCGGAGATGTTCCTTGACTGGTTTTACTTTCGGGTCGAGTCACAAACGATGCTCAGGCAGTCCCCTGGGTACACCCGGCATGTCAGAAGGTTTCCATGCAAAGATGTCCCAGTTATCACGGAGGAACTGGATGAGCGCTTCTTCCTATTTGCTGTCGAGTGAAGTTGAGATATGAGTAGGAGCAGGATTAGGATCGGTCGAGTGAATATGAATCAGCTTGGTTTCATCAGATGACTGGAATGCAGAATTAGTGGCAGGCTTCTTGGAGCGTAGCAAATCACTCGGATCTGCATTTTTCTGGTATTCTTGCATTTCAACTGCTGCCATTTGTGCATCGGCGATTTTTGAGCCCTTCTAGAAGCACTCTTCTGCTTTCTGCCGATTGCCAGTGATAGTGATCACTCCTCTGGGACCAGGCATTTTCAATCTGAGGTACATGTAACACGGTCGAGCCATGAAACGTGCATAGGCAGGCCTACCCAGAATGGCATGATAAGCACTCTTGAAATCCACTACTTCAAATGTCAACTTTTCTTTGCGGTAATTCTTGGAATCACCGAAAACCACATCAAGGGCGATCTGGCCGAGTGATTCAGCCTTCTTGCCAGGTATAATGCCATGGAAACTCATATTACTTTCGCTGAGCTTGGACATCGGAATCCACATTCCCTTCAAGGTTTCAGCATAAAGGATATGCAGGCCGCTACCACCATCCATCAACACTTTAGTCAGTCGAGTGCCTTCAACAACTGGGTCGACCACCAACGCTTGCCTCCCAGGGGTGGCTATACGTGTTGGATGGTCAGACTGGTCGAATGTGATGGCAGTCTGGGACCACTTCAAATAACTTGGTGTTGCCAAAGCAACCATGTTCACTTCTCTGTTGATAACTTTCAATCGACTTTTGCTCTCAACATCAGCAAAAATCATCAGAGTGGAGTTGACGTTGGGAAAACGATCATCATCCTCTTCCTTATCCTCATCCTTGTCCGACTCCTTTTCCTTCTCCTTGGGTTGTTTCTCCCGGAACTGCTAGATCAGGAGTCGACACTGCCGAGTGGTGTGCTTGGGATAAATCAGATTACCCTCTTCATCTTTCTTGGTGTGAATGTGACATGGCAAATCCAACACATCATTTTCGTCTTGATCTTTCACTTTCTTGGGATTCCACGGCCCTTTGGGATTCCCCTTGAACTTTCCTTGAGCCACAACTAAAGCCTCACCGGGAGCAACTGGCTCGGCCTTACGCTTCTGTTTCCGATTGGACGTACCTCCACCGGTGTCCTGGGCGACTGTTTTGTGTTTGCCACTCCGGAGTCGGTCTTCCTCTTCGTCGTTAGCGTATTTGGTGGCAATCTCCATCATTCGAGTCAGGGACATATCTCCTGTCCGACCGAATTTCAGATTCAACTCCCAATACTTGACGCCTTCCTTGAAGGCACAAACTGCTTGGTGATCTGACACATTCTCCACTGTATGGTGTAACGTGATCCATCTCTGGATATAGTCTCTCAGGGTTTCATTCGGTTTTTGTACACAACTCTGCAATTCAGTCAACCCCGCCGGTCTCTTGCAAGTACCTTCAAAAGTCCTAACAAACACTCAGGCGAGTTCCTCCCAACTAAATATACTGTCGGGTGCCAACTGGTTCAGCCATGCCCTGGCCGAGCCTTCCAACATCAGAGGAAGGTGCTTCATGGCGACTTCATCATTGCCACCACCAATCTGTACAGCTACCCGGTAGTCTTCAAGCCAGGTGTCAGGCTTAGACTCACCCGTAAATTTGCTGACTCCAATCGCTAACCAGAAATTGGGAGGAATCACTGCAGCCCTGATGGCTCTGCTGAAACACTCGGGACCTGAAACATGCACTCTACTGCCAGTCGGATAATCTCTGTCATGGCCCTCTCTGTGTGCTCTGTTCCTGTCAACCAGACCTTGAACGAGAATAGATCTCGCATCAAAGCCTGGCTCCCTTGGGTCGACTGGTATTCTTTGCTCGCCGCTGTGAGGGCGTCTGTCATCATGCCGCCGAGGCACATATGACCCACTCCTCGGAGGAGGCGTGGGCACTCGACGTCGGTCATCATGGCCGAGGCAGTGATCATATTGCTCATGGTTTCTGTACTGATCTTGCCTGTGCCCGCGTCCTTCATGCCACGAGGGTAATCTTGGACTGTGAGCCGAGTGTACTGTATCTGCTACCACAAACCTGCTATGAATCCTATTCCGCGACTGAGACACTGTTGTGTTCTGTTCTCCAGCTGCTCGGAGAGGAGCAAGGCCCAGATCTACATCAAACCCCTGCCTACCTCCGACTGAGAAGGCTGGATTGACTCTGCTATTCAGGCTGCGGCTGTGAGATTTTGAATCGGAGTGCGGTATACCTGAGTTTGAGGCAGAAAAAGCTGCTGATGACTGGATTTAGGGATCCACTGCCAAGCATGCTCGTCGAGTGCATGCTGCAGATTCTCCAGTCGAGTGCGCTCAGCCAAGTTGGCCAGGCGCGCTTCCTCCAAGGCCCGGGCTTCGGTGGTTTTCCCAACGATAGGAGTGTGAAGTGCATCCATGTTGCAGCGGCGAAGCTCTTCCCTCCGCTGTGAAGAAAGGGGCTCGGGGCGGTATTCCTCATGAATGCGCGACGGATCGCCGCTGCCATCACCGCCGTCATTGCGGTGGAAGCCAGGAGGACTGGGTGGTCCGTCGACCATCAAGACTTATGCCGCGGGATTGCTGCTGTCGCAATCGGATGCGGTCTCGATGGAGCCACCCGAACAGGCCTAGAGAGTTTCGTCGGGCTCGATTGCCGCGACTTGTGAGGTGGCCGACTGGCGGGCCACCGCGTGTCTCACCCACCGTTGGAGCTGCGACTGACCAGAACGCTTGTGCCGGCGAGCGGCGAGGGATGAGGACACCATAGGAACCGACCGATACCGGGTCGACAGTTGCCGGAGAAGGATGCCGCGGACGCACACGCGAAAGTGCGTCGCCCCGCAAACGGGGAGCGCGTCGACGTCGAGTGGAGTTTCCTGGAGCCAGGCGGAGTCGTCGGCGATGAATACGAGCGCGCCGAGAGGGATCTCGCGGCCCTCAACCAGTCCGCTGGCAGAAACCATGATGATGAGAATCGGAAAAATTGCAACTCCACCAAAAAGTCGCTAAGACACCTGCCCCAAGGTGGGCGCCAATTGTCGTGGATCTAAGAGTGACAGTAGAATGGGGGTAGGTATGAAGAGGCAAGATCCTAGCTATGGCGAAGTTGTACACGCGAGTTTTACGAGTTCAGGCCCTTCATGGAGGAAGTAATAGCCCTACATCTCGGTGCCCGGAGGCGGTTGACTGGATTATGCGTGTGTGTGTGTGTGTGTGTTACAGGAGGTGCAAACCCTTGTGCCAGTGGAGGGGGGTGGCTTATATAGAGTGCGCCAGGGCCCCAGCCAGCCCACGTTACAAGGAGTTTAAGGTACATCAAGAGGGGGCGTTACTGGTAATGCTAGCAATTAAGTGACATAAATACCTATTAAGTCTACGAAGTAAATGTCCGACCGTTGCCGCGCAGATTGACTTTAGGTCTTCTGTCCGTCGAGTGATAATTGTTGTGGTCGAGTGACTTTGAATCTTCCGAGTGGAATGCCTCGTAGTCGAGTGGATGGTGCTATCCCTTGAATGCTTATGGTTTTAAGATGGTGTCCTAGGGAAGGGTTTCTAGGTCAGACCTATGACCCTACCCTAGGTACATAGCTTCATCAGGACCCACTAGGTCAAAGCGTACATAGCGTTGTCATTTTGGTCGCGAATGTGTATGTACATACTGGTCGATCGGTATGTCTGCAGGCTGCAGCGATGAACCGTGGCCGAGTAAGGAAGGGCACATGTCGTAGTAGAGGCGCGGATGTAGCATGTACACGTACATATAGCCAGGGTGCAAGAAAGTAAATACGGCGACATACGTACATACATGCGGGGTCTCAGACGCCTACTCGCGCATACGTATGGCCAAGGCTTGTGTACATGGTTGGGTCGGAACTGAGAAACTGCATCGTGTTCATTGGGAGCCAACCGGCTTGGACGGAACAACCGATCCAAACGAGGCCTGGCGTACCGCACAACGGAGGAAACGGCCTTGTGTTCGACCGACCACGGTCGAAACGGGGTCTTGTTCATTGGGAGGGGTGTGGCGTACCGCAAAACGGAGGAAACAGACTTGTGTTCGAGTGCCTATGGTCGAAACGGGGTCCTGTTGATCGGGAGGGGTGTGGCGTACCGTAAAACGGAGGAAACGAACTTGTGTTGGAGCACTATGGTCGAAACAGGGGTCTTGTTCATCAGGAGGGGTGTGGCGTACCGCAAAACGGGACTCCACGGGGTACTGTTCATCTCCACCGCCGACTACCTCCATAGGCTATTGTTCATCCACCGTCGACCTCCTCCAGCCTCCACCTATGACTGTTCATCCACGGCGTCTCCACTCCCGCCTCCACCAGCCACTGTTCATCCACGGGATCCTGTTCATTCAGCCTCCACCGCTCCTCCACCAGCTACTGTTCAACCAGCCCTTTCCATGGGGTCCTGTTCAACCACCCCTCCACAGGCTACTGTTCATCTAGCCCTGTATCGGCTACTATTCAACCAGCCCTTGCTACCTCTTGAGCACTGCGTTGGTTTTCCCTTGAAGATGAAAGGGTGATGCAGCAAAGTAGCATAAGTATTTCCCTTAGTTTTTTAGAACCAAGGTATCAATCCAGTAGGAGGCCACACACGAGTCCCTCGCACCTACACAAACAAATAAAATCCTCGCAGCCAACACAATAAAGGGGTTGTCAATCCCTTCACGGTCACTTACGAAAGTGAGATCTGATAGATATGATAAGATAATTTTTTTGGTATTTTTATGATAAAGATGCAGAGTAAATAAAGCAAGATAAAAATGGCAAAAGAAATAGCTTGTTGATGGGAGATTAATATGATGGAAAATAGACCCAGGGGCCATAGGTTTCACTAGTGGCTTCTCTTGAGAGCATAAGTATTACGGTGGGTAAACAAATTACTGTTGAGCAATTGACAAAACTGAGCATAGTTATGAGAATATCTAGGTATGATCATGTATATAGGCATCACGTCCGAGACAAGTAGACCGACTCATGCCTGCATCTACTACTATTACTCCACACATCAACCGCTATCCAGTATGCATCTAGAGTATTAAGTTCAAAAGAACAGAGTAACGCTTTAAGCAAGATGACATGATGTAGAGGGATAAACTCATGCAATATGATATAAACCCCATCTTGTTATCCTCGATGGCAACAATACAATACGTGCCTTACTGCCCCTACTGTCACTAGGAAAGGACACCGCAAGATTGAACCCAAAGCTAAGCACTTCTCCCATTGCAAGAAACATCAATCTAGTAGGCCAAACCAAACTGATAATTCAAAGAGACTTGCAAAGATAACCAATCATACATAAAAGAATTCAGAGAAGATTCAAATATTGTTCATAGATAAACTTGATCATAAACCCACAATTCATCGGTCTCAACAAACACACCGCAAAAGAAGATTACATCGAATAGATCTCCACAAGAGAGGGGGAGAACATTGTATTGAGATCCAAAAAGAGAGAAGAAGCCATCTAGCTAATAACTATGGACCCAAAGGTCTGAAGTAAACTACTCACACATCATCGGAGAGGCTATGGTGTTGATATAGAAGCCCTCTGTGATCGATGCCCCCTCCGGCGGAGCTCCGGAAAAGGCCCCAAGATGGGATCTCACGGGTACAGAAGGTTGCGGCAGTGGAATTAGGGTTTTGGCTCCATATCTCGTAGTTTGGGGGTACGTAGGTATATATAGGACAAAGAAGTATGTCGGTGGAGCAACATGGGCTCCACGAGGGTGGAGGGCACGCCTGGGGGGGGGGGGTGGGGGGTAGGCGCGCCCCCCTACCTCGTGCCTTCCTGGTTGATGTCCCCCCTGGCATGCCCCCCTATCTCGTGCCTTCATGGTTGATGTCTTGATGTAGGGTCCAAGTCCTCTGGATCACGTTCCCGAAGGTTTCATTCCATTTGGACTCTGTTTGATATTCTTTTTCTGCGAAACTCTGAAATAGGCAAAAAAACAACAATTCTGGGTTGGGCCTCCGGTTAATAGGTTGGTCCCAAAAATAATATAGAAGTGTAGAATAAAGCCCAATAATGTCCAAAACAGAATATAATATAGCATGAAACAATCAAAAATTATAAATACGTTGGAGACGTATCAAGCATCCCCAAGCTTAATTCCTGCTCGTCCTCAAGTAGGTAAATGATAAAAAACAGAATTTTTGATGTGGAATGCTACTTGGCATAATTTCAATGTAATTCTCTTAATTGTGGTATGAATATTCAGATCTGAAAGATTCAAGACAAAAGTTTAATATTGACATAAAAATAATAATACTTCAAGCATACTAACTAAGCAATAATGTCTTCTCAAAATAACATGGCCAAAGAAAGTTATCCCTACAAAATCATATAATATGGCTATGCTCTATCTTCACCACACAAAGTATTTAAATCATGCACAACCCCGATGACAAGCCACGCAATTGTTTCATACTCTTGGTGTTCTCAAACTTTTTCGATCTTCACGCAATACATGAGCGTGAGCCATGGACATAGCACTATATGTGGAATAGAATGGTGGTTGTGGAGAAGACAAAAAAGGAGAAGATAGTCTCACATCAACTAGGCGTATCAATGGGCTATGGAGATGCCCATTAATAGATATCAATGTGAGTGAGGAGGGATTGCCATGCAACGGATGCACTAGAGCTATAAGTATATGAAAGCTCAACCAAAGGAACTAAGTGGGTGTGCATCCAACTCGCTTGCTCACGAAGACCTAGGGCATTTTGAGGAAGCCCATCATTGGAATATACAAGCCAAGTTCTATAATGAAAGATTCCCACTAGTATATGAAAGTGATAACATAGGAGACTCTCTATCATGAAGATCATGGTGCTACTTTTGAAGCACAAGTGTGGTAAAAGGATAGTAGCATTGTCCCTTCTCTCTTTTTCTCTCATTTTTTTATTTTGGCCTTTTCTCTCTTTTTTTATGGCCTCTTTTTTTTGTCCAGAGTCTCATCCCTACTTGTGGGGGAATCATAGTCTCCATCATCCTTTCCTCACTTGGGACAATGCTCTGAAAATGATGATCATCACACTTTTATTTACTTACAACTCAACAATTACAACTCGATACTTAGAACAAAATATGACTCTATGTGAGTGCCTCCGGTGGTATACTGGGATATGCAATGAATCAAGAGTGACATGTATGAAAGAATTATGAACGGTGGCTTTGCCACAAATACAATGTCAACTACATGATCATGCAAAGCAATATGACAATGATGGAGTGTGTCATAGTAAACGGAATGGTGGAAAGTTGCATGGCAATATATCTCGGGATCGCTATGGAAATGCCATAATAGGTAGGTATGGTGGCTGTTTTGAGGAAGGTATATGGTGGGTGTATAATACCGGCGAAAAGTGCCCGGTATTAGAGAGGCTAGCAATGGTGGAAGGAAGAAAGTGCGTATAATCCATGGACTCAACATTAGTCATAAAGAACTCACATACTTATTGCAAAAATCTACAAGTTATCAAAACAAAGTATTACAGGCATGCTCCTAGGGGGATAGATTGGTAGTAAAAGACCATCGCTCGTCCCCGGCCGCCACTCATAAGTAAGACAATCAATAAATAAATCATGCTCCGACTTCATCACATAACGGTTCACCATACGTGCATGCTACGGGAATCACAAACTTCAACACAAGTATTTCTCAAATTCACAACTACTCAACTAGCATGACTCTCATATCACCATCTCCATATCTCAAAACAATTATCAAGTATCAAACTTCTCATAGTATTCAACACACTCATAAGAAAAAAAATTACTAATCTTGAATGCCTATCATAATTAAAGCAAATTACCACGTTGTTTTGTAGGACTCTCAAAATAATCTAAGTGAAGCATGAGAGAACAATTGTTTCTATAAAACAAATCCACCACCATGCTCAAAAAAATATAAGTGAAGCACTAGAGCAAAAACTATATAACTCAAAAGATATAAGTGAAGCACATAGAGTATTCTAACAATTTTCAAATCATGTGAGTCTCTCTCAAAAGGTGTGTACAGCAAGGATGATTGTGGTAAACTAAAAATCAAAGATTCAAATAATACAAGACGCTCCAAGCAAAACACATATCATGTGGTGAATAAAAATATAGCTCCAAGTAAAGTTACCGATGGAAGTAGACGAAAGAGGGGATGCCTTCCGGTGCATCCCCAAGCTTAGGCTTTTGGGTGTCCTTGAATTTTACCTTGGGGTGCCATGGGCATCCCCAAGCTTAGCCTCTTGCCACTCCTTGTTCCATAATCCATCAAAACTTAACCCAAAACCTGGAAAGTTCACAACACAAAACTCAAAATAGAAAATCTCGTGAGCTCCGTTAGCGAAAGAAAACAAAAAACCACTTCAAGGTACTGTAATGAACTCATTATTTATTTATATTGGTGTTAAACCTACTGTATTACAACTTTTTTATGGTTTATAAACTATTTTACTAGCCATAGATTCATCAAAATAAGCAAACAACACACGAAAGACAGAATCTGTCAAAAACAGAACAGTCTGTACTAATCTGTAGCTAATGCAAGTTATGGAACCCCAAAAGTTCTAAACTAAATTGATGGAAGTGAGGAATTTATCTATTAATCATATTCAAAAAGAATTAACTAAATAGCACCTTCCAAATAAAAATGGCAGCAGTTCTCGTGAGCACTAAAGTTTCTGTTTTTTACAGCAAGATTAAAAAGACTTTCCCCAAGCCTTCCCAACGGTTCTACTTGGCACAAACACTAATTAACACAAAAAACACAACCAAAAAGAGGCTAGATAAATTATTTATTACTAAACAGGAGCAAAAATCAAGGAATAAAAATAAAATTGGGTTGCCTCCCAACAAGCGCTATCGTTTAACGCCCCTAGCTAGGCATAAAAGTGAAGATAGATCTAGGTGTCGCCATAATAATAGGATAGATCATTAAAACTCATTTCATATTCTCTATGTTCGGCAGCATGTTTTCTTTGAGGCAAGAAATAAAAAGTAATCAAAAGGGCTAAATTTAATGGGACAAAATTCCCCAAGATCAACTTTAGGAGGTATAGGTTCCTCCTTCGGCCCTTCGTATTGCACAACCAATTCATCATTATAAGCATTCTTTTGACAAACTTTGTGAGCCTATACTCAAGAGAATATCCTAGCTCATTATTTTGAATAGCCAAATCATTATTAAGTTCAGAAATTCTATCAACTAGAACATTGGTAGGAATCCTTTTTCTAAGATTTTCATTGAAAGCAACATAGTCTAGAGATTGAAAACGCATTATTTATTCTTGATCTAAGAGAATAGCCTCTATGGGAGGACGGCCAGCGTCCACCCTATAATGCGCAAAGATTTCTTTGGCCTCTTTTATTATAAATCTAAACTCATGAGCCAAAAAGATAGTAGCGGCATCTTCACTAGGAAGGCCGGAAAACGGATCTTTCATGACAAGATTCAGCAAAGCAGCATTAATTTCACAAGATTCAGCATCGGTAAGAGGAGCAATCGGAGTTCTAATAAAATCATTGTTGTTGGTATTAGTAAAGTCACACAATTTGGTATTATCTTGATCCATCATGACAAGCAAGCAATCCAACACACAAGCAAACAAGAAACGGGCAAAAAGAGGCAAATAGGGAAAGAGAAGGAGGACGGAGAGAGAGGGCAAATAAAACGGCAAGGGTGAAGTGGGGGAGAGGAAAACGAGAGGCAAATGGCAAATAATGTAATGCGGGAGATAAGGGTTTGTGATGGGTACTTGGTATGGTTGACTTTTGCGTAGACTCCCTGGCAACGGCACCGGAAATCCTTCTTGCTACCTCTTGAGCACTGCGTTGGTTTTCCCTTGAAGAGGAAAGGGTGATGCAGCAAAGTAGCATAAGTATTTCCCTTAGTTTTTTAGAACCAAGGTATCAATCCAGTAGGAGGCCACACACGAGTCCCTCGCACCTACACAAACAAATAAAATCCTCGCAACCAACGCAATAAAGGGGTTGTCAATCCCTTCACGGTCACTTATGAAAGTGAGATCTGATAGATATGATAAGATAATTTTGTTGGTATTTTTATGATAAAGATGCAAAGTAAATAAAGCAAGATAAAAACGGCAAAAGAAATAGCTTGTTGATGGGAGATTAATATGATGGAAAATATACCCGGGGGCCATAGGTTTCACTAGTGGCTTCTCTCGAGAGCATAAGTATTACGGTGGGTAAACAAATTACTGTTGAGCAATTGACAGAATTGAGCATAGTTATGAGAATATCTAGGTATGATCATGTATATATGCATCACGTTCGAGACAAGTAGACCGACTCCTGCCTGCATCTACTACTATTACTCCACACATCGACCGCTATCCAGCATGCATCTAGAGTATTAAGTTCAAAAGAACAGATTAACGCTTTAAGAAAGATGACATGATGTAGAGGGATAAACTCATGCAATATGATATAAACCCCATCTTGTTATCCTCGATGGCAATAATACAATACGTGCCTTGCTGCCCCTACTGTCACTAGGAAACGACACCGCAAGATTGAACCCAAAGCTAAGCACTTCTCCCATTGCAAGAAAGATCAATCTAGTAGGCTAAACCAAACTGATAATTCGAAGAGACTTGCAAAGATAACCAATCATACATAAAAGAATTCAGAGAAGATTCAAATATTGTTCATAGATAAACTTGATCATAAACCCACAATTCATCGGTCTCAACAAACACACCGCAAAAGAAGATTACATCGAATAGATCTCCACAAGAGAGGGGGAGAACATTGTATTGAGATCCAAAAAGAGAGAAGAAGCCATCTAGCTAATAACTATGGACCCAAAGGTCTGAAGTAAACTACTCACACATCATCGAAGAGGCTATGGTGTTGATGTAGAAGCCCTCTGTGATCGATGCCCCCTCCAGCAGAGCTCCGGAAAAGGCCCCAAGATGGTATCTCACGGGTATAGAAGGTTGCGGCGGTGGAATTAGGGTTTTGGCTCCGTATCTGGTAGTTTGGGGGTACGTAGGTATATATAGGAGGAAGAAGTACGTCGGTGGAGCAACATGGGCCCCATGAGGGTGGAGGGCGTGCCTGGGAGGTAGGCGCGCCCCCTACCTCGTGCCTTCCTGGTTGATGTCTTGACGTAGGGTCCAAGTCCTCTGGATCACGTTCCCGAAGGTTTCATTCCATTTGGACTCCGTTTGATATTCTTTTTCTGTGAAACTATAAAATAGGCAAAAAACAACAATTCTGGGTTGGGCCTCCGGTTAATAGGTTAGTCCCAAAAATAATATAATAGTGTATAATAAAGCCCAATAATGTCCAAAACAGAATATAATATAGCATGGAACAATCCAAAATTATAGATACGTTGGAGATGTATCAGCCCTCCACGGGGTCCTGTTCATCCACCCCCAGCCGGCTCGATCGGGGTCCTGTTCATCCAGCGGCAACGGCCTCTACTACCACGGGGTCCTGTTCATCCAACCCCCCATCGGGAACTGTTCATCCAACCCCCCCCCCCAACAACAACGCTCACTGTTCATCAAGGGAAGGAGGCAGCAGGGTTCGATCGACTTCAGTTAGCAGCAGTAGCGAAGTAATCACTCGGGTTAAGTTAATAGCAAGGGAACGATCTCAGTAACGTAGCTAGTGCAATCACTCGGGTTCAGTTAGACCCCACCGCCTCGCTCGGGTTCAGTTAGAGCGCAATGCCTCGCACACATAGGCGTACGTGTACGAGAGAAACACGCAAGGCCTCGACCACCCACCGTAACCGGGAACTCCCCGATATTTTACCTCTCCCTCGCTTCTACCACATTTTTTTCCATCATGGACGGCCCAAAGAATGTCATGCAGCTGCGTCTCCGGCCCGCCCAGGACAAAAAGCCCATTTTCTGTCATGATTTTTTGTCATAGAAGTAGGAGCCCACCACATCTATGATGATACTTGGTTTTGTCACAATTATCGTCATAGAAGTGTCATAAGCATGACAGAAAAAATCGTTCGGCCCAAAATGTCACGGATGTGTCTTTTTTGTAGTGGAAGGAGAAACGACCCCCACGACAACAGTCAGAATTCTTCGTCCTCTCTCATATATGGTGGACACACTCCCCCACTGATTTTTCGACCGTCGGTGATGGCCGTTATTCCTCCTTCCCCTAGTGCATAACAAAGGTCTAGCATAAGGAGAAGAAGGAAAAACGACCCCACGACAACAATCGGGATTCTTCTTCACTCATTTGTTGACTGTCATGTATGGAGCCTCGACGGACTTAAAGTCAACCCGAAATGTCATTTAATTATTTTTCTAGAAAATCTAGGCCACTTGATATTTCCTACATATTCTAGCAAAAGTCAGCCAAAATTCACGGAAAAATCCAGCATGACCTTTGCTAAAAAAGGACATATCGAGCGCCTGAAATTTTTCGGAACGGAAATTAATCAACACTCTGGCAAAACATAGGCCACTCGGAGGTGTTACCTGCAAACATGGCCGGCCACTTGGGCAAGCACATATCCTATTTGAGCAACACAAGATATACATGTTTATATCTACATCATATGAGCATTCAAACTTGATGGTCATTGCATTTCAATGGTTGAAAATATAAACAAAAACATTTCAAAATATCTTATAGGACTCATATTAACGTGGAGATTTGGCTGGTCTCACCTCGAGGTCGGAGGGGGTCGATGACGGGGATGATGGAGGGGCTCCTTGATTTCTGCAAAAACAAAAACCCCAAATGCATACGCCTTGCATAGTGCTCTCCGATTTGAGCATCCAAAATAGGAGTAGTTCTCCAATTTGAGCATTCAATAAGCAAAACTAAATCAAAAAATAAATTAGTATTTAGATTAGCATGCATTCAATAAGCAAAACTAAATCATCTCTTGCATCCGTACATCATCAAATATTATCACTAATACATCTCGAATAGTATCATACATATAACATCACTAATACAGCAAAAACCCTAGTGGACGACGGGTATCGACGCAGGCGGTGGACACCCAAAGAGAAGGAACCATCACAGGATCATAGCTCCAGTGAGATCCCTGAAGAACATGCCAGGTATTGTTGAACCAGCCCTCCAACGCAACCATGTAGCGACAGATGTGCTCGTCCTCCTCGCTGACACGATGATGTACCACCTTCGCAGGGTCCTCAAGCCTCCGCATCGTCACTGGCCCACGCGACCACCACCACAGAAGGTTCGGATCCATGACGGGGTGGCTCCTCACCAAGCTACGCCCCCGGAAGGTAGCACCTCCCAGTACCAGCTCGGCGGAGCCCACTCCCGGACATGGCCCCTCTGATCAAGCAGGCCTCCTCCGCCGAGTCGACAACGAGGATGCAGGATAGGCATCATCGACGTCGATGCGGGAATAATTGCTTTAACTAAAAAATAACAAAAAATGTGACATGTTCAAAATATGACATGTCCACTTCAAAATGAATCAACCTAGAATTATGTTAAATACACCTAAAAATAAACTAGTTCTATTAATTTTCATACTAAAAATAAACTAGTTCTATAGTAAAAAAATTTAATTAGATCATCAAATCGCATATACCTAAATTTTCTTAATAAAAATAAACTAGTTCTATTAATTCAACTAGTTCAACTAAGCACTTACTATAAATAAAATAAACTAGTTCTTACTAAAAATAAACTAGTTCTATTAATTTTCTTAATAATTCTACTAAACACTTACTAAAAACGATAAAAAATTACATTATACAATAGTAAAAAAACTACAGTAAAAACATAAGAAAAAAATAGAGATGGAGGGAGGAGGGGTGGGAGGAGGGAGGAGGAGGAGGGAGGAGAGAGGAGGAGGGGGAGGGGCGGCCGGAGGAGGAGGGAGGAGGGGGCGGCCGGAGGAGGAGGGGGGAGGGCGTGGTGGGAGGAGGAGGGAGGGGAGGAGGAAGGAGGGAGGAGGAGGGATGGAGGGACTACCTCAGTTTCGGAGGAGCAGGAGCGTCCGCGGCGGCGGGCGACGACGGTGGTCGGGGAACGGCGGTGGCGGTGGATGACGGGGGTTGCGGGGGAGAGTGAGTAAGAGGGAGAGTGAGAGGGTCAGCCGCGTGGGGACGATAAGGTACGATTAGTAGCAGCGGGGGTTAGAGAAAAGAGCTACTACTACGGAGCATAGCAATAGCGCTGGGTAAGTATGCGCGCTGCTGCTAAGTGGGGCTAGCCATGTGCGCCCAGTTCAAACATAGCAGCATCGCATTTTGCTAAAATGCGCTACTGCTAACAGGATAGCAGTAGTGCCTTTTACTGCCACGCGCTACTACTAAATAGTAGTAGCGCTTCATTTTATCCAGCACTATTGCTAAGATTCTGTGTATAGGGTTTTCCCTAGTAGTGAAAACTTGCAATGTCGGATCAAGAACACAAATATATTCATGAAAACATAATAGGTTCAGATCTGAAATCATGGCACTCGGGCCCTAGTGACAAGCATTAGGCATAGCAAAGTCATAACAACATCAATCTTAGAACATAGTGGATACTAGGGATCAAACCCTAACAAAACTAACTCGATTACATGGTAAATCTCATCCAACCCATCACGGTCCAGCAAGCCTATGATGGAATTACTCACACACAATGGTGAGCATCATGAAATTGATGATGGAGGATGGTTGATGATGACGATGGCGACGGATTCCCCTCTCTACAGCCCAAAACAGACTCCAGATCTGCCCTCCCGAGGGAGAACAGGGCTTGGCGGCGGCTCCATATCGTAAAACGCGATGAATCCGTCTCTCTAATTTTTTCCTCCCCGAACGTGAATATATGGAATTGGAGTTGAGGTCGGTAGAGGTCCAGGGGGCCCACATGTATGGGTGGCGTGCCCCAGGGGGTGGGCGCCCCCCCCACCCTTGTGGCTAGGGTGTGGGCCCCCTTCACTTGATTCTTTCGCCAGTATTTTTTATTAATTCCAAAACTGATCTCCGTGAATTTTTAGTTCATTCTAAGAACTTTTATTTCTGCACAAAAATAACACCATGGAAATTCTGCTAAAAACAGCGTCAGTACGGGTTAGTTCCATTCAAATCATGCAAGTTAGAGTCCAAAATAAGGGCAAAAGAGTTTGGAAAAGTACATACGACGGAGACATATCAACTCCCCCAAGCTTAACCCATTGCTTGTCCTCAAGCAATTCAGTTGACAAACTGAAAGTGATAAAGAAAAAACTTTTACAAACTCTGTTTGATCTTGTTGTTGCAAATATGTAAAGCTAGCATTCAAGTTTTTAGCAAAGATCATGAACTAACCATATTCACAATAACATTTAGGTCTCACAATTGCTCATATCAATGGCATAATGAACTAGCCAGCAATAATAATAAATCTTGGATGACAACACTTTCTCAAAACAATCATGATATAATAGAACAAGATGGTATCTCGCTAGCCCTTTCTGTGACTGCAAAACATAAATGCAGAGCGCCCCTGAAGATCAAGGACTGACTAGACATTGTAATTCATGGTAAAAGAGGTCCAGTCGCAGTCATACTCAATATAAATTAATAACAATGCATACAAATGACAGTGGTGCTCTCTAACTGGTGCTTCTTATAAGAGGATGATGACTCAGCAATAAAAGTAAATAGATAGGCCCTTCGCAGAGGGAAGCAGGGATTTGCAGAGGTGCCAGAGCTCGAGTTTTTAAATAGAGAGGAATAATATTTTGAGCAACATGCTTTCATTGTCAACATAACAACTAAGAAATCTCGGTATCTTCCATGATACATACATTATAGGTGGTTCCCAAACAGAATGGTAAAGTTTATACTCCCCCACCACCAAGAAGCACACTCCATGGCTGGTCCGAAACAACGGGTACCGTCCAACTAACAACAGTCCTGGGGGAGTTTTGTTTGCAATTATTTTGATTTGATTTGAGCATGGGACTGGGCATCCTGGTTACCAGCCATTTTCTCGTGAATGATGAGCGGAGTCCACTCATCGTGAGAATAACCCACCTAGCATGGAAGATATTGGCAGCCCTAGTTGGTACATGAGCGATTCGAGCATACAAAATAGATTATTATTTGAAGGTTTAGAGTTTGGCACATGCAAATTTACTTGGAACGGCAGGTAAATACCGCAACTAGGAAGGTATGGTGGACTTATGTGGAACAACTTTGGGTTTATGGAAGTGGATGCACAAGCAGTATTCTCACTTAGTACAAGTGAATGCTAGAAAAAGACTGGGAAGCGACCAACTAGAGAGCGACAACAGTCATAAACATGCATTGAGATTAACTAACATTGAGTGCAAGCATGAGTAGGGTATAAATCACCATGAACATAAATATCGTAGAGGCTATGTTGATTTTGTTTCAATTGCATGTGCGAACATGTGCCAAGTCAAGCCACTCGAATCATTCAAAAGAGGATACCATCCTATCATACTACATCACAACCATTTTAAAATCATGTTGGCATGCAAGGTAAACCATTATAAACTCCTAGCTAATTAAGCATGACATGAGTAACTATAATCTCTAATTGTCATTCCAAACATGTTTCATTCATAATAGGTTGAATCGGAAATGATGAACTAATCATATTTACAAAAACAAGATAGGTCGAGTTCATACCAGCTTTTCCTCATCTCAATCATTTCATCATATATCGTCATTATTGCCTTTCACTTGCACGATCGAACGGTGTGGATAATAATAATAATAATAATAATAATAATAACAATAATAATAATAGTGCACGTGCATTGGACTAAGCTGGAATCTGCAAACATTTATTCAAAGGAGAAGACAAGGTAATATGGGCTCTTTGTTAGATCAACAATAATGCATATGAGAGCCACTCAACATTTTCATCATGGTCTTCTCCTATCGACCCCCAAAAAAAAGAAAAGAATTTCAAAGAAACACAATGATTTTTTTTGGAGTTTTTGTTTTTCTGAAGAAGGTAAAACAAGAACGAGAAAAACTACTTACACAGGAAAGCTCCCAACAAGCAAAATAAGAACGAGAAATCTTTTTGGGTTTACTTTTACTTCTACAACTAAGCATGCATATAAAGTAAACTAACTACAACTAAATTTTTTCTTAAGGTTTATCAAACACACAAGAAGAAAGCGGGAAAAAGTAATAAACTAACATGGATAATTCAATGAAAAACTATGAACACCGACAACTGAAATGAGTGTGTAAGGATGAATGTAATGTCGGTGAGAAATATGTACTCCCCCAAGCTTAGGATTTTGTCCTAAGTTGGTCTAAGCCCACGGATCAAAGTAGCCTTCTCCGGTGTACTCAGGAGGATCCTGGCGGTTCCACTAGTTAGCGAGCTCCGCTGGATCCCACTGATAAATAGACTCCTGATATGGATCATGTGATGGCTCTAGCTCAAGAGGTCGGGATCGTGTCCCCTCCCAGTATGCACGAATGTCCGTGGGCAAAACGGAGTACCTGCCTAAATAAATATCGAACAAGGTAGGTGCAGGCAAGGTAATAATCTGAATAGAATCCTCGCTAAATATCAAATTATAAATGAGTCGCTTTTCCTCATCATGGCGAATAAACTTATGTGCTACCATGCTTTCATAATATAAGTATATAGTGGGTAGCAGTTTCTCCTCTTTCTCATAATGCCTAATGGGTATCTCAGAGCGTCTAGCAAGGCGGGAGGCGAAGATACCTCCGAAAATAGGACCCTTTGTACGGTTGAGACTCCAATAGTTTATAAACCATAGTGCCTAAACTGAAAGTTCTATCACGAAGTAAAGCATGGCGCAAAATGGCCAGGTCAGGGGCACTAAGGCCTCCGCTCTCCCCACGACCAATTAAACATCTCCCGGCAAATAATGAGTAGTAGCGCAAAACAGGAAAATGTAAACTAGCCACTCTCGCTTCTGACACCCTTCTCCTCTCCCCTACGGTGAATTCATAAATAAAATCTTCCACATCACGAGGACGTGATTCCTCGACGCTACCTTCATAAGTTAATTTACAAACCTCACAAAAGTCATAAAGTGTCATTTCCTTGTCCTCATCATATAAGTAAAATTCTACCATGGGTGGTGATCTCCTAGCATGAAAATGAAAATTTTGCATGAAAGTATTAGTGAGTAGGAGATACTGATCACAGTGGTCGAGGAGGAACTCAGTGATGCCTGCATTCTTAGAAAAATAATAGAAATCCTCATAAATTCCGGCCGCTTGTAAGAATGCATCACATGGCCATTCACACGGATGAATCTCCACGGCACGAGGAAGCTTATATTTGGGATTCTTCTTCTCCTCATTTTCCTTTTCCTTCGAACTACGGCTCGAGGAACCTCTCAACTATCTCCTCATCATTTTCTTCCTCTGAAATTTTTAGTGACTCAAAATAAAAGCGAACCAAACTCAACAAGATTGATAGCAACTACTCCTACAAGTGCCTAGAGGCTACATCATGCATCAAAACTACTTTGGACCATATAAATTTAACATGCAAGCTCAAGAACAAGGTCACCAAGGCAGCCAAGATTTGCAATAAATAAAGCACTAGAATAAAAACTAATTGGACCATTGAAGGAGTCACATACCGAAGAACAATCCCCAAAGCAGCTTTGTGAAAGGAGCTTTGAGCAAGGAGATCGAAAATGGCAGCAAAATGAGAAAGAACACGAGTCTGAGCTATGGAGTGATTTTTTCTGGACGAAGATGAAGTGGACGGGTGCTGGAATAAGTGGAGGGGGCCACGTAGGGCCCATAAGGACAGGGGGTGCGCCCTCCACCCTTGTGGCCAGCTGTTGAGCCCCCCTTGGTGTGTTCTTAGCACTAGAAATTCAAAAAATAGTCTATAAAAAACCATACTAAATTTTCAGGGCATTTGGAGAACTTTTATTTTCGGGACATTTTTTATTGCATGGATAACTCAGATAACAGATAAAAAATACTATTTTTACTTTATTTAATCTAAATAATAGAAAGTAAAAAGTGGATACAGAAAGTTGTGCCTTCTAAATTCATCCATCTCATGCCTGCTAAAGGAATCCATTAACAAGGTTGATCAAGTCTTATTAACAAACTTCTTCCGAATGACATGAAACCGAAGAATTTTCGAATAACACTAGGTTACCTCAACGGGGATATGCATTTTCCCCAGCAATAAGAATGACAGTAGGAAGAGGGAATTCAAAACCTCCAATAGTAATAGTTGAAATTTTTCCAATAGAGTTGATACTATGAACTTGAGGTTGTTTCTTCGAAAAGTGTACCGTATGCTCATTACCATTAACATGAAATGTGACATTGCCTTTGTTGCAATCAATAACAGCCCCTGCGGTATTCAAAAAGGGTCTACCAAGGATGATCGACATACTGTCATCCTCAGGAATATCAAGAATAACAAAGTCCGATAAGATAGTAACATTTGCAACCACAACAGGCACATCCTCACAAATACCCATGGGTGTAGCAGTTGATTTACTGGCCATTTGCAAAGAAATTTTAGTAGGTGTCAACTTATTCAAATCAATTCTATGATATAAAGAGAAAGGCATGACACTGACACCAGCTCCTAGATCACATAAAGCAGTTTTAACATAGTTTCTTTTAATGGAGCATGGTATAGTTGGTACCCCTGGATCTCCAAGTTTCTTTGGTATTCTACCCTTAAAAGTATAATTAGCAAGCATGGTGGAAATTTCAGCTTCAGGTATTTTTCTTTTATTAGTAACAATCTCTTTCATGTACTTAGCATAAGGAGGCATTCTAAGCATACTAGTCGAACACATACGCAAAAAGATAGGTCTAATCATTTCAGCAAAGCGCTCAAAATCCTCATCATCCTTTTTCTTAGATGGCTTAGGAGGAAAGGTCATGGGTTTCTGAACCCATGGTTCTCTTTCTTTACCATGTTTCCTAGCACTGAAGTCTCTCTTATCATAACGTTTATTCTTTGACTGTGGTTTATCAAGATCAACAGCAGGTTCAATCCCTACATCATTATCATTACTAGGTTGAGCATCAACATGAACATCATCATTAACATTAGCACTAGGTTCATGTTCATTACCAGATTGTGTCTCAACATCAGAAATAGAAATATCATTGGGATTCTCATGTGTGTCTATAACAGGTTCACTAGAAGCATGCAAAGTCCTATTAGTTTTCTTTTTATTTTTATTAGAAGGACTAGGTGCATCAGTATTAATTCTCTGAGAATCCTGCTCAACTCTTTTAGGATGGCCTTCAGGATACAGAGGTTCCTGGGTCATCTTACCACCTCTAGTCATAACTCTAACAACATTATCATTATTCTTACTATTCAATTCATTAAGCAAATCATCCTGAGCCTTAAGTACTTGTTCTACTTGAGTTGTAACCATGGAAGCATGTTTACTAATAAACTTAAGATCATTAACAGTTTTATTCATATAATAACCCAAGTGGTCAAGCATGTAAGCATTACGTTTCAATTTTCTACTAACATAAGCATTGAAGTTTTCTTGTTTAACAATAAAATTATCGAACTCATCCAAGCATTGACTAGCAGATTTATTATGAGGAATATCACCTTCATCAAATCTATGGAGAGAGTTTACCTCTACTACCTGTGTCGGGTTATCAATACCATGTATTTCTTCAATAGGCGGTAAATTTTTAACATCTTCATCTTTAATACATTTTTCTTTCATAGATTTCTTTGCCTCTTGCATATCTTCATGACTGAGAAATAGAATACCCCTTTTCTTCAGAGTTGGCTTAGGAGTTGGTTCAGGGAGTGTCCAATCATTATCATTACTCGATATATTATTCAATAGAAATTCAGCTTGCTCAACAGTTCTTTCCCTGAAAACACAACCAGCACAACTATCCAGGTGGTCTCTGGAAGCATCGGTTAGTCCATTATAAAAGATATCAAGTATTTCAATTTTCTTGAGAGGATGATCAGGCAAAGCATTAAGTAATTGGAGAAGCCTCCCCAAGCTTGTGGGAGACTCTCTTTTTCAATTTGCACAAAATTAAATATTTCCTGTAAGGCAGCTTGTTTCTTATGAGCGGGGAAATATTTTGCAGAGAAGTAGTAAATCATATCATGGGGACTACGCACACAACTAGGAGCAAGAGAATTAAACCATAACTTAGAATCACCCTTTTATGAGATAGGAAAAAATTTGAGAATATAGTAATAGCGAATTTTTTCCTCATGAGCAAATAGGGTGGCTATATCATTCAATTTAGTAAGTGATGTCGCGTGAAGCTACGTTGGTATTTCCCCAAAGAGGAAGGGATGACGCAGCACAGTGGCGGTAGGTATTTCCCTCAGATATGAAACCAAGGTTATCGAACCAGTAGGAGAACCAGGCAACACAACGTAAAGAGCACCTGCACACAAATAACAAATACGTGCAACCCGACGTGTAAAACGGGTTGTCAATCCCTTTCGGGTAACGGTGCCAGAAATTGGCAAACGAACGTCAGAGAGTTGTAAATATTGATAGATCGAACACCAAATAAAATAAATTGCAGCAATGTATTTTTGTATTTTGGGTTTAGTGATACGCCTCCAACCTATCTATAATTTTTGATTGTTCCATGCTATTATATTATCAATCTTCGATGTTTTATAATCATTTTATAGTCATTTTATATCATTTTTTGGTACTAACCTATTGACATAGTGCCAAGTGCCACTTGTTGTTTTTTGCATGTTTTTACATCGCATAAAATCAATACCAAACGAAGTCCAAATGCAAAGAAACTTTACCGAGATTTTTTATGGATCAGAAGACACCTAATGGTCCAAGGCTGCGCCTAGGGGTGCTCCTAGGAGAGCACAACCCACCAGGGCGCGCCAGGAGGCCCAGGCGCGCCCGGGTGGGTTGTGCCCACCTCGGGTGCCCCCCGGACCGCCTCTTTGCTCTATAAATACCCCAATATTCTAGAAACCCTAGGGAAGTCGACAAAAATCAATTCCAGCCACCGCAGAGTCCAGAACCACCAAGTACAATCTAGACACCATCACGGATGGGGTTCACCACCTCCATTGGTGCCTCTTCGATGATGCATGAGTAGTTCTTTGTAGACCTTCGGGTCCATAGTTAGTAGCTAGATGGCTTCCTCTCTCTCGTTTGATTCTCAATACAATGGTCTCTTGGGGATCCATATGATGTAACTCTTTTTGCGATGTGTTTGTTGGGATCGGATGAACTTTGAGTTTATGATCAGATCTATCTTTCTGTATCCATGTAAGTATTTGAGTTTCTTTGATCTCTTTTATGCATGATTGCTTATAGCCTCGTATTTCTTCTTCGATATTTGGGTTTTGTTTGGCCAACTTGATCTATTTATCTCGCAATGGGAAGAGGTGCTTTGTAGTGGGTTCGATCTTACGGTGCTTGATCCCAGTGACAGAAGGGGAACCAGAACGTATGTATCGTTGCTACTAAGGATAAAATGATGGGGTATATCTCTACATAGATAGATCTTGTCTACATCATGTCATTGTTCTTATAGCATTATTACTCCGTTTCTTCATGAACTTAACACTAGATGCATGCTGGATAGCGGTCGATGTGTGGAGTAATAGTAGTAGATGCAGGCAGGAGTCGGTCTACTAATCTTGGACGTGATGCCTATATAATAATCACTTCCTGGATATCGTCATGATTATTTGAAGTTCTATCAATTTCCCAACAGTAATTTGTTTACCCACCGTTTGCTATTTTTCTCGAGAGAAGCCACTAGTGAAACCTACGGCCCCCGGGTCTCTTTCTCATATTATTTTCCTTTACGATCTATTTTCATTTGCTTTTATTTTTAGATCTATTAAACCAAAAATACAAAAATACCTTGCTGTAATTTATTCTTATTTATTTTATTTGGCGTTCGATCTATCAATCTACTACAATTTATTCACGTCGTTTGCCTATCTTGAGATGCCGCTACATGAAAGGGATTAACAACCCCTTTTACACGTCGGGTTGCAAGTAGTTGTTATTTGTGCGCAAGTGTTGTTTATGTTGTGTTGCTTGGTTCTCCTACTAGTTTGATAACCTTGGTTTCACATCTGAGGGAAATACCTACCGCCGATGTGCTGCATCATCCCTTCCTCTTTGGGTAAATACCGACGTAGCTTCAAGCGACATCAAAAGGAATTTCTGGCGCCGTTGCCAGGGAGGATCAAGTCAAGATAGTCTCCCGGCCATGTGCCAATTTCTGGCGCCGTTGCCGGGGAGGATATTCAACATATACCAGGCTCCTAATCACAAATCTCATCTCCTCGCAATTTACATTATTTGCCATTTGCCTCTTGTTTTCCTCTCCCCCACTTCACAAAAAATTTGTCATTTTATTCGCCCCTCTTTTTTGTTCGCCATTTTCTTGTCAGATCTATCATTTGCTTGCAAACATGAGTGATTTCAGTATGGCACCAACAGATGATGGCCTAACTCCTAAGATTGGATGTACATGCAATCTGGATGCTAAAACTTTTATCTTGGGGCAAGGGAATGTTATGGGAAAGGAACGTATCCAAGAATTTTTTTCAATTGTGTGGGAAATCTAAGTCTTGATGATGCTCCTATACTTAGAACTACTAGATCTTATGCGGATGCTATTTCAGCACTAGTTCTGAAACTTGAAAGTAAATTTATCCGCACGCATCCTACTTTGCAAAGATTGTTTTTTGAGCTCCCCGCTATAACGAATCCTAAGGCTAAAAAGTTGGCCACTTTCGTTCTTATGAATGAAATTTGACTATATCATACGGGAAGCTAGGGAAATCTTTGATTTTTATGGTATGAATCGTGAAAAGCCCGTAATAGATGAAATTCTTTACAATAATGATTATGCGTTAAGACATTTGCTTGGGGATAATAAGATCTTTGATGAGAATCTTAAAAAGGCAGTCCCAATCCTAGATGTAATTCAACAAGTTTTTAATAATGTTAATCAACAATATTCTTGGATTGTTGCCGGAAATCAATGTGGTTATGACAATGGGAAACTTAATAATGCTAAGGTTTCTGTGGATAATATATTTTATGTTGTTTTTACAAAATCCATGATGAAAATACCTCTAAGGGAATTAAGAAGAAGGCTGAAAAAACGTAGATCCTTGCTTTATGCCTAGCTAAGGGCGTAAAACTATAGCGCTTATTGGGAGGCAACCCAATGAATAAAATTTATTTTTTATTTTTGATTTCTGTTCTTGAGTGTTTGCACAATTATGCTACTGTTATGACTGTGTTTTTTATATTTTAATTAGTGTTTGTGCCAAGTAAAGCCTTTAGGATCTTCTTGGGTGACAGTTGTTTGATCTTGCTGAAAAAATAGAAACTTTTGAGATCACGAAAATAATTCTCATTTTAACCAAAGAGCGATAAAATAACCATTACTTTTGCAGTAGATCAATATACAAATTGCTCAGGTCGTCCTAATTTTTCGGAAATTTTGGAGTTACAAAAGTATTCTAAACACACAGATTACTATAGACTGTTCAGTTTTTGATAGATTCTGTTTTCTTTGTGTTGTGTGCTCATTTTGATGGCTCTATGGTTTAATTTGATGAGTTTTTGCCATAGAAAAGTTGGAATAAAGTAGATATAATGCAAAAACAAAATATGAATTGGTTCGATACAGTACTTATAGTAGTGATTTGTTTTCTTTTACTAATGGATCTCACTAAGGTTTTGTTGAGTTTTGTGTGATTGAAGTTTTCAAGTTTTGGGTTATCTTACGATGGATGAGGGAATAAGGAGAAGAAGAGCCTGAGCTTGGGGATGCCCTAGCATCCCAAGCTATTATCCAAAAGAGAGCAAGCAACTAATCTTGGGGATGCCCCGAGTGGCATGCCCTCTTTCTTCTAACGACCATCGGTATTTTACTCGAAGCTATATTTTTATTCGTCACATACTATGTGTTTTGCTTGGAGTGTCTTGTATGATATGAGTCTTTGCTTGTTTTATTTGGTGTTTTAAGTCTTGATTCCTTGCTGGACACGCCTATTTGAGAGAGACAAATTTATGTCATGACTTGTTAGAATTGCTCTCTATGCTTCACTTAAATTTTTTATAAGCTATGGACTTGCTCTAGTGCTTCACTTATATCTTTTTGAGCATGGTGTGCTTTAGTATTTTTGAAGAAATGCTCTCTTGTTTCACTTAGATTTATTTGAGAGTTAGTAAAATTTTCAAGAAATTCTCTCTTGCTTCACTTAAATTAATTGAGGGAAAGAAATATTATGCTCATGATCTTCACTTATATTTGTTTGAGTTTTTCAAAAGCAACACATAAAAATTAGTTCCAAAGTGATAGATATCTAAGAAGGATATAATAAAAACTTTCATGAAGATCATTGGACAAAATAAAATTGATTCTTAGTAATAGTTTTGAGATATGATGATGTGATATGTGTGTCATGTTGATGAGTAACTATGCTTTAGTAAGAATATTGGTGTTAAGGTTTGTGATTCCCTACGCAAGCACGAAAGTCAATAATTATGCAATGAAATTAGATCCTACTTGTTGTGCATTATTCGGTGTTAATTATGCTTAATGCTCGCTTATGAGATTATTCGTTTCTTGGTTGGTCACTTCTCAATCTTTTGCTAGCCTTCATTTTTCACTAAGTATGATCTCTCGTGCATCCAAAAACCTTTAAACCAGTTTTGCCACATGAGTCCACTATATCTACCTATATGCGGTATTCTTTTGCCGTTCTAAGCAAATTTGTATGTGCCATCTCTAATTTCCAAAATAAGCTTCTCTTTTGTGTGTTTGTACCACTCGCGGATCGGTAAGGGGTGGCTAATACTTTCCATGCTAGATGAGTGTTTATTCACTTGACATTGCACGAGAGTAAGGCAAAGGTATTAGGGATGCCCAGACCCAAAATGAAAAAATGAATTTACTTTATGTTGTTAAATAATAAATTCCTTGGAAAGTGTTGGTATGGAAGGCACCTGTGGATACGGTTATCCATGGAAAGTGAAAGTGTGGTGGAAAAAGGAATATACTTTATTTTTTGTTTGGGAACCGCCTATGATATATCTAGCATGGAAAGTGTTGGGAACTCTAAGTCGTTTTCGTTGGTGGGAAGGACGCACCTCCCAAAATGTTTTTATCTCTAAGTATTTGGCTTTGAGCTCTGGCACCACTACGAATCCCTACTTCCCTCTGCGAAGGGCCTTTCTTTTACTTTATGCAATTTTTATTTTGAAATTGAGTCTCCATCTTCTCTTAAAAAAGCACCAACTAGGAGGCACTGTGATTGTACTTGAGCATTGGGTGTAGTTAATATGCGAGTATGTTTCATGAATGGGTCAATGACTGAGCATGATGGGCTAGGGATAGCTTATTTTAGAGTTGATATTTTGAAAGACATGGTTGCTTGTTGATATGCTTGAGTATTTAAGTTATCATGTTAAAACTAGACTATTGCTTTCAACAATATAAAAGTCCAAATGTCCATGCTATAAAGAAAAGAATATGATATGACATGATATGATATGCAGCATTCCTCATCAAAAATTCTGTTTTTATCACTTACCTACTCGAGGACGAGTAGGAGTTAAGCTTGGGGATGCTGATACGTCTCCAACGTATCCATAATTTTTTATTGTTTCATGTTGTTATATTATACATCTTGGATGTTTTATAATCATTTTATAGTCATTTTATATCATTTTTGGTACTAACCGATCGACATAGTGCCAAGTGCCAGTTGCTGTTTTTTGCATGTTTTTTACATCGCAGAAAATCAATACCAAATGGAGTCCAAATGCAACGAAACTTCACAGAGACTTTTTATGGAAAAAAAGACACCTAATGGGCCAAGGCTGCACCTAGGGGGTGCTCCGAGGAGAGCACAACCCACCAGGGCGCGCCAGGAGGCCCAGGCGTGCCCTGGTGGGTTGTGCCCACCTTGGGTGCCCCCGGGACCGCCTCTTTGCTCTATAAATACCCCAATATTCCAGAAACCCTAGGGGAGTCGATGAAAATCAATTCCAGACATCGCAGAGTCCATAACCACCAGATCCAATCTAGACACCATCACAGATGGGGTTCACCACCTCCATTGGTACCTCTCCGATGATGCGTGAGTAGTTCTTTGTAGACCTTCGGGTCCATAGTTAGTAGCTAGATGGCTTCCTCTCCCTCGTTTGATTCTCAATACAATGGTCTCTTGGAGATCCATATGATGTAACTCTTTTTGCGGTGTGTTTGTTGGGATCGGATGAACTTTGAGTTTATGATCAGATCTATCTTTTTATATCCATGAAAGTATTTGAGTTTCTTTGATCTTTTTTATGCATGATTGCTCATAGCCTCGTATTTCTTCTACTATATTTGGGTTTTGTTGGGGATATTACTACTGGACGTAAACCGGCCAGGGGTAACCGGATTAACTTTATGAAGATTAGAAGCCCATGAAGATATGAGAATGATGGCGCTTTATGAAGGCCCAAGGCCCAAAGGCGAGTTAAGGCTTGTAGATGTAAACCGACCTTATTATGTAGCTTGTATTGTAAAGTAGGAAGGATAGAGACCGAACCGGACACGTTTATGATCCGGCTTCGGGACTCTGTAAGCCGGCGGGCGTCAACCTATGTATATAAAGGGACAACCCGGCAGCGGTTCAGGGACAACAGACAACAACTCGAGAGCCAGACAAAGAGGATTCGCTCCCTGGCCTTCGAAACCCCAGCAATACCAATCACAACTAGACGTAGGCTTTTACCTTCATCGAAGGGGCCGAACTAGTATAACTCCCCGTGCCCCTTGTCGGGTTTAACCCCTTTAAGTTAACCCGTTGCGATGGCTCCACAACTAAGTCCTTTCACAAGGACATCTGCCGTGACAAACCCACGACAGTTGGCGCCCACCATGGGGCTATTGCACGATGGTTTCGAGTTCTTGAAGGGTAGCTTTGATGGACTCAAGGGATACGCTGTGGGCCGGATGACGAAGAGTCGTCGCGGCAAGCTCTACATCGACAACACGGGATGGGGCCCCGAGTCCGATTCAATCGAATACGGGTACCAGGTCCCCTTTGGTGGGATTCACGTCTTCATCGGCAAGATTGGCGAACCGACCCCTGAGCCAGACATCTGCACCGACATCATCGAAACGGCTCAGCGTGCGAGCCCTTCGCCGGTTCAGCCCGTGGCGAAGCATGTTTTCGTAGGCGTCATCCATGGAGCCGAATACAAGGACGGACCGGCATCTGATGGAGAAACCGTTGTCTGCTCCGACGATGAGTCTTCCGGAGAGACCGAATCGCCCTATCAGTTGCAGGATGGCCGGATTAGTGGAGGATCCGAGGGCAACAGTATTCCGGACTTCCCTGATCTGCCAAACCGGGCCGCTATCTTCATGGCCGGTACACAATCGGCGCCTCATTCATCAGCTGCCGCAGCAATACTCTCTGGTTCAACAACGGCCATGCCGGCAAGGGCAGGAAGCTCTGCGCCGCCGCCAGCCCAAGTCCTGTCTGAATTGTTCAACGCTTTGGCAACGTTGATGGCCGCAGAGGTGGATGCAGCAGCCCGGGATCAGCACAACGCGGAGATTGCAAAGGTAAAGGATCAGATAGCTCAGGCTAAAGCGGATCTAGCGGCAGAGAACGCTAGGTTGGCTACGGAGCGGGCTGAGTTGGCAGCTCAGGCTTACCGGATTAGGCTCGATTAGAACGCTTCCGAAGAAGTCATGAGAAGAAGGTACCGATCGCATCTCCAGTCGGGTTATGTGCCACGAAATCTCTTCAATACGCCAGGGGCAGGAACTAGTAACCAGCCAATATTAAACTGGACGGAGTTACCAGGAACAGGAGCACCGGTTCAACCGCGCACAATGGACCCGCCTCGTCAAAACAACATTGTGCCACAGTATGTACCAACACCTCCCGGGCATTACTCCAACCCGTTGGACAACATTGTGGCCGCCGCTACACGATTAGCAGCCCTTCCAACCGACGGCGAATCACCAGTTGCGATTGAGGCATGTCGAGCCAGAGATCTCCTTCAAACAGCGCTAAATCAGCAGCAGGCGTATTCGCATAGTCGTGAGAGGATTCATTCCACTCCCCGTCCAAGCCGGGGCTATAGCAGACACGTTGAGGATGAACCGGCCGTATCAAGCAGTGCATGTCGCCGTAATTCGCTGCGAGGACACAACCCGGCAGGGGGAGGTGCTAATGCACAGGATGTAGTGGATCATGGTCACGCGCGCCAAGAGCCCGAGTTAGCAGCTCAGCACGGAGCTCGTCAACATACTCCGGTTCACCCTACCGCTTCAGTAGAGCCGGGTGTGGTATTCAGTTCCTTAGGGGTGTCGTGTCTCACCCCCGCTTTGCGTAATGTGAGATTGCCCAAGGACTTCAAGGGACCTTGTAAGGTACCAAATTACACCGTCGATTTACAGCCCGAGGCATGGGTTGAAAGCTATGAGATGGCAATGGAGATGTTAGATGTAGATGAGGCAGTGTGTGCTAAATACTTCACCATGATGTTGGAAGGAACAACTCATACTTGGTTGAAGAGCTTACCAACTAACTCTGTCGGATCATGGGCCGAATTGAAGCACCAGTTTATCCAGAACTTCAAAGATACTTGTAAGCAGCCCATGTCAATCGTGGATCTGGCTGCTTGTGTCCAAGAGGAGGGGGAGTCCACGACCCATTGGGTCAAGCGAGTCTCAGCGATTTTGCATTCATCGGATCGTATCAATGCAGATACCGCAGTGCTAACGTTGGAGGGCAATTGTCGTTTTCTGCCGCTCAAGCAGAAGTTAGGAAGGCTCAAACGTCACTGCAATGATATGTCAATGCTTATGGTCGCTTTGGTTAAGTACGCCGATTCAGATAATACCAAAGACCCTGACTTAGAGGAGGACAAACCGGGGAAAGGGAAAAAGAACGGCAACGCCAAGGGTCAGCAGCATAATCCGGCAAGCCATGGGAACAGTGGTAAACGCAAGGCCGACAATAGCTGGGACTTTGTCGCTAACACCAATGCTCAGGAGAATGGACAGCGCCGTAAGGGCAAGCAGCTCCAGAGGGGCGGAGGTTCAGGCCCCAATTTGGAGCGCCTGTTAAACCAACCCTGCCAAAGCATGGATCAAAGGAGAAGCCAGCATCGCATCTTTGGAAGGATTGTTATATCATGCGAGATTTCAAGAACTCCAATATGTTCCAGTACGATAATGGCCCGCCCAGCGGTTCAGGAGGTGGTTTCCACGGGCCGGGTTACGGAGGTGGCAGTTCCGGTTCAGGATTTCAGGGTAATCAAACCGGACACATCAATCAAGGGCACCAAGGCAACCAGGGAGGTTACAACCATCAGGGGAACCACCACCACCAGCAGCAGCAGTCGGGTTATCAGAGCAATCCTAAGCAGCTAAATAGTGGGCAGTATCATGTCTTCACCACTAGCTTGTGTAAGCGTGATCAAAAGCTTCACAAGAGGGCAGTAAACTCTGTTGAACCGGCGGTGCCTCGGTATTTGCGCTGGTCTGAGTAACCCATTTTATGGAGTCGAGAGGATCACCCACCCCGGGTTGACAATCAGGGTCACTTGGCCCTAGTGGTGGCCCCTCAACTTGGGGGATATAAGTTCATGAAGGTACTCATGGATGGGGGAAGCAGCATCAACATTCTATATTATGATACCTTCCGTCGTATGGGGTTGACAGATAAGAGTCTTAAACCGTCAAACACTATTTTTCACGGTGTGGTGCCTGGCAAGTCTGCATATCCAGTAGGCAAGATAGCCTTGGAGGTGGCTTTTGGAGATGACTATGATTCAAGGTCAGAAACATTGACTTTTGAGGTGGTGAAAATCAAAAGTCCGTATCACGCTTTGTTTGGGCGACCGGCTTATGCTAAGTTCATGGCGAGGCCGTGTTATGTTTATCTACAGCTTAAAATGCCAGGTCATAAGGGGACCATCACAGTACATGGGAGCAGGAAGATCGCTTTGGAATGTGAGGAAGGTGATGCGGCTTATGCTGAGTCAGTTTGTGCTATGGAGGAATTGAAGTTTTATAAGGACCAAGTTGATCCAGCAGATATGACTTCTTTGAAAAGCCAACTACGGAACACGATCCGGCGTTGAAGTTTAAATCGGCCATAGATACGAAGATGGTTGATTTTGTTCCTGGCGATTCATCCAAGCAGTTCAGCATCAGCGCTAACCTGGATCCCAAATAGGAAAGCGCACTCATCGAGTTCATCCATGAGAACCGGGACATTTTTGCATGGAAACCTTCTGACATGCCAGGTGTACCGAGGGAACTCGCTGAGCACACACTTAACATTGATCCTAAGTTTAAACCGGTCCGGCAGTTTCTCCGCCGCTTCAATGAAGAAAGGCGTAAGGCTATCGGTGAAGAGGTAGCTCGGTTGTTGGCCGCAAGGTTTATCGTGGAAGTCTTTCACCCAGAGTGGTTGGCTAATCCGGTGCTAGTTCTTAAGAAAAACGGCACTTGGCGTATGTGTGTAGATTACACAAACTTGAACAAAGCTTGTCCTGCAGACCCCTTTGCCCTCCCTCGTATTGATCAGATCATTGATGCCATGGCGGGTTGTGACCGTTTGTGTTTTCTGGATGCTTACTCTGGTTACCATCAGATCAAAATGGCAGTTAAGGACCATGAGAAGACAGCTTTCATCACTCCCTTTGGAGCCTTCTGCTATGTCTCCATGCCCTTTGGGCTCAAGAGTGCCCAGGCGACTTATCAACGCTGTGTTTAGAATTGTCTTCATAAGAAGATTGGGCGCAATGTTCATGCATATGTGCATGATATTGTGATAAAGTCCAGGAAGGAGGAAACATTAATAGACGATTTGAGAGAAACCTTTGACAACCTCCGGGCTTACAAGATGATGCTCAATCCGGAAAAGTGTGTCTTCGGTGTACCGGCGGGCAAACTCCTGGGTTTTCTGGTGTCAAATAGAGGCATTGAGGCTAATCCGGAAAAAATTCAGCAATTACATCTTTGGCTAAATCGGCGTGCATCAATGACGTTCAATGTCTGGCCAGCCGGATTGCGGCTTTGAGCCAGTTTATCAGTCGTCTTGGGGAGAAGGCTATCCCTTTATATCATATGCTCAAGAAAATGGATAATTTTGTCTGGAGCGAGGTAGCTGATAAAGCGTTTGAGGATCTGAAGCGGCAGTTAGCTGAACCGCCTGTGCTTGCAGCACCGATCGATAAGGAGCCATTATTGCTATATGTGGCTGCTAATGCTCGAGCTGTTAGCGTGGCTATTGTGGTGGAGCGCAAGGAAGCTGGCAAAGAATATCTGGTTCAACGGCCGGTTTATTATATCAGTGAGGTGCTCATTGAGTCAAAGCAGAGGTATCCGCATTGGCAAAAGCGGTATATGGAGTGTTTATGGCAAGCCGGAAGCTTAAACACTATTTTCAGGGTCATCCTATCACAGTGGTCAGTTCCGCCCCTCTGGGAGATATCATTCAAAACAGAGAAGCAACGAGTCGGATTGCCAAGTGGGCTATTGAGCTTGGACCTCACGGGATCAAATATATACCTCGCACAGCAATCAAATCCCAGGCACTCGTGGACTTCATCAATGATTGGACGGAGTTGCAGGCACCAGAAGAGAAGCCAGATAATACGTATTGGACTATTCACTTTGATGGATCCAGGCAGTTGGAGGGCTCGGGGGCTTGAGTCATACTAACTTCCCCACGAGGTGACAAGTTTTGTTATGTCCTCCGTTTAATGTTCCCTTGTACTAACAATGCAGCTGAATATGAGGCCTTGCGCCACGGTCTTCGGATGGCTAAGGAGATGAACCTAAGCCGGGTTAAGTGCTTCGGGGATTCAGATCTGGTGGCTCAACAGGTGTCTGGCACTTGGGATTCTAAAGACCCACTCATGGCTGCATATCAGCGAGAGGTGGATACAATGGCTGGTCACTTCAAGGGTTATCAGGTGGACCATATAGACCGGCGAAACAATGAAGCGGCGGACGCTTTAAGTCGCCTTGGTTCTCAGCGAAAACCGGTTCCACCAAATGTCTTCCTTGACGTATTGCATAATCCGTCAGTCAAGGTACCAACAGAGGAAGAGTTGGCTATTCCTGATCCGGAGGCTCAATTGGTGGCGGCTTTGCATGTCATACCGGATTGGACAATCCCGTATCTGGCTTACATGAACCGGGGCGAGTTACCAGACGATGAAACCTTGGCCCGACAGATAATTCGGCGTTCCAAGTCCATGACCATACTCAACGGGGAGTTACATTGTTACAGCGTTTCAGGAGCAATTCAGTGTTGTGTCTCTCCTCAAGAGGGTTGTGAGATTTTGCGAGAAATCCATGAAGAGGATTGTGGTCACCACGCTGGTTCAAAGTCTTTGGTTGCTAAAGCTTTTCGCCATGGTTTTTACTGGTTAACAGCTCATGCTGATGCGGAGGATTTGGTCAAGAGATGTGACGACTGTCAAAAATTCGCACGCCGTGCCCACATTCCGGCTCAAGAGTTGAGGATGATTCTGATAACTTGGCCGTTTGCGACTTGGGGGCTTGATATGGTGGGACCCTTCAAGCGATCCAAGGACAAAAAGACCCACGTGTTAGTGGCAGTTGATAAATTCACCAAATGGGTGGAAGCAGAGCTAGTCAATAAGTGTGATGCGGCCACGGCGGTTCAATTCATCAAAAAGGTGATATTCCGGTTTGGCTTTCCACACAGTATTATAACTGATAATGGTACTAATCTGTCAAAGGGAGAGATGGAGGAGTTCTGCTAACGTGAGCACATCGGGCTTGATATAGCATCGGTGGCTCACCCCCAATCTAATGGTCAAGCAGAGAGGGAAAATCAAGAAATTTTGAGAGGTATTAAACCCCGGCTTATGGTTCCTTTGAAGCGGACACCAGGTTGTTGGGTGGAGGAATTGCCATATGTGTTATGGAGCATCAACACCACGCCTAACAGATCGACGGGTTACACACCTTTCTTCATGGTTTATGGAGCGGAGGCGATTCTCCCTAGTGACATCCGTCACAACTCGCCCCGTGTGGCAGCTTACGTTGAAGCAGATAACGAGACAGCTCGCTAGGATTCTCTGGACCTGTTAGATGAGGAGCGTGATCTTGCAGCAGCACGTTCGGCGATTTATCAACAAGATCTCCAACGTCATCACAACCGCCGGGTTAAGACCGGAACCTTTCAAGAGGGTGATTTGGTACTCCGGCTCATCCAGGATCAAACTGATATGCACAAGTTATCCCCACCTTGGGAAGGTCCTTTTGTGGTCAGCAAGAATCTGCACAATGGGCCATACTACCTCATTGATGTTCGAGAGCACAAAGACTCACGTAAATCGGAGGAGGAGACCAAGCGGCCATGGAACATAGCTCTTCTTCGGCCTTACTATACTTGAGCCATAGGCTCTTCATATGTACATATTTATGACGATGTATATATTATATAATAAACCGAAGCCTCCATTAAAGCGGGATATCTGTTCTTTTTACATCATGTGTGTGCTTACAAGAGTTTCTACTGACAAAGCGGAGCTTTTTGTTAAACCGGTCTCTGCATGCTGCATGAATATAAAGAAAATCACTAGGGGGCTTGGTCCTATCTGAACCGTAGCTACACCTCTTGATCGGTTTGAAACTACAAAAGGATATCACTAGGGGGCTTGGTTGTTATCACACCATAGCTACACCTCTTGATAGGCGTTTAGCCACAAAGGAAATTATGTAGGGGCCAAATAGAGTGTTGCACAAAGCACAAACTCAAACATGGGCACCCACTGAGCACAGCTCACAAAGTTACTTGGGGGCTTTTTGTGCAAAGCAACAAAGAGTTTGAAAGGACCCTTGTAATTGGCTATCAAGCCACGGCTTGGAAGCCTGGTGTATTCACCTAAAACCCCGAGTTAACCTGCCTTCATCAAGTAAGCCACTCCTGTCCAGGGAATCCTAGTATGACCCACCGAACGTTTGACAAGTCAATCTTATATAAGACCCTGAACTTGTCAAAGTTAAAACGACGATTGGTTAATTAGAGGCCCATCTTAAAAGGCTTTGTCAAATGGTTTAACTCAGAGGCCTGGCAGCCCCTGAAAAGCCTCGATTTGGAGCCTGGCAGCTCGTAAAAAGCCTTGCATATTTCTTTTTTGACTCTTATTTGCTAAGTTTTTTTACTTTACAGAGGTTCATAATGGCTTCTGATAAACCGGTGTCCTTGACCCGGCTTGGCTCTCAACTACAAGTTGTCGGTACATGATCAGTTATAAACCGGTGTCCGTTACCCCGGTCTGGTTTTGACTAACAAGTCGCCAGTGTTATAAGGAAAACCCAGTATTTATTATATACCAGTACGGTTTATTATCATAATCCGGTGCATTAAGGACGGAGTTATCACTGCTCCGGATTGGTGTTTACACCTTTATGATACAAGCAGTTGGTCAGCCAACGAGGAACACAATTCATATGGGTTAAGCATAAATAGATCCCAAAAGGCAGAGCAAGTTTTCACATTGTCAAAGCGTCACAAAAAATGCTCGATGGCATGACAGATAAAGGAGTATTTGCTATCCTATTACATGAAGCTTTCAAACGGCTCCAATTGAATAGTTGTTTTTAAGCATTGGCACATAGTAGCTGGTAAACCGGCGGCCGGTTTAAGATGCTTCGTCTGGACGGTTTGATGGTTGAGGGTCAGTTGGTGCGATCACCTCTTCTTCATCCCTTCCTAGACGCTGGAAATCAACCGTCGACCAATCGATTCCAGTTAACGCTTGAAACATAGCCTCTTCATGGATAAGGCTGGAAGGGTTAATATTAGAAGCGTATGTATGCTTACGAATTGGAGGTACAAGTTCTTCGACTTCATGGATTTCGGCAGGCTGTCTCTTCCCTTCAGTGTCATAAGCAGGTTGGAAATGAGACAAGTCTGTGTCCTCTGCCAGTTTGCTAGCTATTGGCCTCATTTCTTTGGTCAGCCTTCGGAGGTCATCATTGTCGAAGTTTGAACCGTCCTCTTTCACACCTGGATATCCTTTGATGATGTCCTGCGCTTCAAGATCTGGAATCCATGCCTTGGCTCTGATTAGTGCAGTTAATGCTCCTGCTCTTGCAGTTGCCTTCTTCAGTTCGGTAATCCGGGCTGGTAACATGGCCAGCTTCTCAAGAGTTTCCTTTATCAGTGATGGCGCCAGTTTATTGTAAGTCACGGTACAAATCACACGCTGGGACCCAGAGTACAGCTGTTCAATAAGGGTGTAAGCCGCTTTGAGCTTCATCCGCATATCTGTGCCTGGATGAGCAATACGAGTGCCTGTTACGGTTTAAAGTCAGCGTTCTGGTCAAGGATAAGTTTTCATGAATTGGCCAAACTGCATAAAGAGATACTTACCAAAGATAGCGAAAGTCATGGCGTTTATTTGCCGTTTCAACCCAGTTAGTTCATCCACAACTGGTTTCAGGGCCGCTTCAGCATGTTCAGCTCTTTTGGTTAAACCGGCTTTCTCGGTTTCCCAGTCAGCACGATCTTTATTAAAAGACTCTTTCAGCTTTTCCATCGCTGCCAGGGCTTTGGTCAGCTCCTCTTTAGCTTTTGCAGCTTCTGCTTGTTGAGACTTCACATTATCTTGCAAATCAGCAGTCCGGGCATCTCTATTGCTTAGTTCGGCCTACAACAATGAAGAAATGTCAAATAGCAGGATATATATTTTCTAAAGTACAAAGCGTATAACAAGTTATGCACTTCCTACTTGGGGGCTAATGCCTATTTGCTCTGATTCACTACCTCTTTTATAAAGTCTCCAGAACAATGCGAGCATTATCCTTGACACTTGGGGGCTAATGTACATCTGTTCAAAGCGAACGCATGGATTAAAACCCGGATTACCTTGCAGAGCTAAACCGGCCTTTGGGGGCTATGCTGAGGAAAACTGTATCATTACATTGGTAAAGTATCGGCCTTGGTTTTCACTAAGGACCTAACATTTTGAGGATCAGTGGGAGAGACTTAAAGTGTTACAAAGACCCGGTTCACGATTAACATCATAAAACGGCCCTTGGGGGCTACTTGGGCTGGCATGTCAACGTTGGAATCAAGAAGTAAAGGGAGATGAAAATACTCCCTCCGGTCCTTTTTACTCTGCACATTGGTTTTGCCAAAAGTCAAACTTTGCTAAGTTTGACCAAATTTATATTAAAAATTATTAACATCTATAATATCTGATAAATATAATATGAAAATATATTACAAGATGAATCTAAAGATAATGGTGTTGTTATGTGAATGTTTATAATTTTTTATATAAACTTGGTCAAAGTTGAATGGGATTGACTTCGGACAAAGCTAATATGCAGAGTAAAAAGGACCGGAGGGAGTACCTCATAGCGTTCTTTCATTAAATTTACCAAACCGGCTTCATAGTCACGGTTTGAGTGCAGGCGGTTTAAGAAACCGGAGTGAAGCTCTTCAGCGTTGAGATGGGCATAACTTGATAAGTCAGTACTCCATTTGCCCTTCTCCCTAGCAGCACGCTCTTCTTTGGCGCTATGTTGGGCCAAAATTACGGGATGGCCAGGAGAGCTATGGCCCATACCCGTAATAATAACATCATCTCCCTGGCCTTCAGTGGTTTTTGCGGGTGATGACGGAGTTTCAGTATCTCTCATTGGACTAGCCCGGTTTGGAGTTGTCGGTTCAGTGTCAGGCACGGCAGGGTCAGCTTCTGGTGGTTCATCAGTATTCCGATCTTGAAGGGGTGGTTCATCAGCGGCGGTTTCAGGATGAGGACCCTCCGGTTCACGAGTTTGGTCCGGTTCACCTCTCTATTCTTCTTCAAAAACTTCCTGGTCTTCTGGCGGATTGTTGACCTGAGCTTTCTTGTTGGGTCTGGCTTTGGCTCTGCAAATAAAATTAAAGAGGGTTAGCATCTTATTCAAGATTTGTAACACATTGGAAGAAAGAGTTTAAAACTTACCCAGCCACAGTTTTTAGAGGAGGGAGCTGGGTTGCTGTTGACTCGCTAGAGGATGAGGGAGGTGTCACCTGATAATTTGAATTGGACGGATTAAGAGGTTGTCTGAAATAACCTACCTTGGGATAAGAATGGTCAGAAGTGGAAGAGACCTCAGATCGGCGCTTCCGAGCCGGGGTATCAGGTAAACCGGCCGAAGTGACATGTTGGCCACTGTGCCGGGTTGTCTGACGAGCTTCATGCTGCTGTGTCTTCAAAATAAATGTTGGGTCCAAGTAAGCAAGAGGATGAGGAAAGCTTACTTTCCGGACTGCTTGACGGGTTTTTTTTGTGTTGGCATAGAGTCTGAACCGGAGGAAAGGGGAATTACCTCTACATCATCAGCTTGGCTGCCTTCTACGTCCTCCTGATAAAGATCATTGTTAATGAGGTGCATGAAAAGGGAGCCAAGTGAGTCAAGTTCTACCTCAACTTCTGGATCATCAGCATCGTCATCAAGTTCCATGTTGATCCGGTCAGCCGTTTTCCGCTTTGAGGTCCGTTTGATGGCTTTGGTCTTGGGACGAGATGGTTTGACCACTTAATCCCCGGTTGGCTTCACTGCTTTCTCTATGGATTTCTGTTTCCAGAAGGGATCATCACCCTATTCATACATAAACAGAAGAAGGATTACAAGTTGAAACAAGTTAAAGACGTCAAAGATGAAAAGGAAGTATAGTGCTTACAGCAGGCGGTTTGTTCTTGGTATAGAAGGGGTTTAAGCCGGTTTGACTACAGACTGATTCCGATTCATTCAAAATTTTCTTTACACTTTCAGTGACCTCTTCATCGGTCACCTGAATGTTGATATGGCGTTGAGGGTCTTCAACATCACCGGTGTACTCACACATTAAACCGGGGCGCCGGCTTAGCGGCAAGATGCTCCAAGATATCCAACGGTGCACGAAATCAACGCCTGTTAAATCATTGGCCATAAAAGCCCGGAGCTTGGAAAATTGAGGGGCATACTTGGCCCGTTCTGTAGAACTTAAGCGTTGCGGCATAGGATGGGTGTTGGAAAGCCGGTGATCACGATAGCCTGGAAGGGGATTTTCATCTTCAGGAGAAGTATCTCTGCAGTAAAACCAAGTCTGGTTCCATTCCTTAGGGTGGCTGTGCAGTTTGGCATGAGGGAATTCAACTTCCTTCCGCTTCTGAATTGAGACACCACCAAGCTCGGTATTGGGGCCATTTACAAACTCTGTGCGCCGGTTTAGATGAAAAAAGTCCCGGAATAGCTCAGCAGTGGGCTCTTCTTGCAGGTACACTTCACAGAAGACCTGGAAGTTGCATAGATTGGACACCGAGTTGGGTCCGATATCTTGAGGATGAAGTTGGAAACTGGCAAGCACATCTCGATAGAACTTTGACCCTGACGGTTTGAAACCACGGCCTATGTGGTCGACAAAGACCACAACCTCACCCTGCCTTGGGGTTGGAGGATTTTCTGTTCCGAGAACTCGCCATCGAATTTCAGTTTTCTTAGGCAAGGTGCCAATGCTGACAATCCCGTTCAATTGTTCCTCGGTGACCCGGGAACGAGCCCAATTGCAAGCGGCAAACTGTTTGGCTATTGTGAAACAAAAGCTGGAAAAGAAATGTCGGTTTACAAATCATTCACGGTGGTATACAAGATGCAGTGGAATAAAGGTATACAAGTATGTGAAATTGCGTAGACCGAAGACAAATACAATAGTGAATGACAAGGTCATATCAAGGGCATACATGTTTTTGTTAAACCGGACTATTACAATCAACATAAAAGAAGGTTTGCCGGTTTACTAGGGGACTAATGGTATATGCCGGATTATCATATTTAAAAAAGTTAAACCGCCTATATTGGCATGAAGAGTACAGATCTAAAAATACCTAAGTGAGGGAAAACAAGTTTCACAGATTTATATGATGATTTCAGATCTGCGGTACGACAGAAAACTAGAATATATTCAGACCTAAATTTCAGGTAACAGTTCATCAGATTCAGATGAGTTTTTCCTATATGAAGGGGATGCTCTAATGAGGAAATAGGAACTATAGCTACAATGGCACGGGAAAATATCAGATCTATCTTGCCACGTACGCTACTGAGAAGAACAGGGAAGAATAGCTCTAGGACTTCGACGAACTCCGGTGAATACAAACCCCAATGACAAGATCTAGGGTGGAAGGAGAGAAGGCTTACCAGTGTCACAGGAATGGAGGAAGTGCGCCGCATTCTTTCTGGTCCAGTCAGGTTGATGCAGCGGCCGACGATGAGGCAGATGCGAAGTTTGATGATGGTGGCGGTGCTTTGGTCCAGAGGCGCCGCGAGGAGGAAGAAGAGACGAAGAGGCAACGGAAGGAAAAGGAAAGGGATCCTCAACTCTATTTATAAGGCAAAGAGATAAGCGACAGGTGCGGGAATCGAGGAGCTCAAAAAATGGATATTTAATAAAGTTGTCGCCTCGATGGTTGGATGCTCATTAATAAAGGGTATCTTCGGCTTCAATGAATAGGTGATGTCATGGCGGTTTAATGCAGATCTGGAGGATGACGTCATGGCGGTTTACAAAATTTATGCGAAGATGCAAAGGAGGAGTTTTTTCTAAATATTGAAGATTGACATGAACAAGTTCAAACCAATCTAGGGCCTAATGTTGGGGATATTACTACTGGACGTAAACCGGCCAGGGGTAACCGGATTAACTTTATGAAGATTAGAAGCCCATGAAGTTATGAGAGTGATGGCGCTTTATGAAGGCCCAAGGCCCAGAGGCGAGTTAAGGCCTGTAGATGTAAACCGACCTTATTATGTAGCTTGTATTGTAAAGTAGGAAGGATAGAGACCGAACCAGACACGTTTATGATCCGGCTTCGGGACTTTGTAAGCCAGCGGGCGTCAACCTGTGTATATAAAGGGACGACCCGGCAGCGGTTCAGGGACAACAGACAACAACTCGAGAGCCAGACAAAGCGGATTCACTCCCTGGCCTTCGAAACCCCAGCAATACCAATCACAACTAGACGTAGGCTTTTACCTTCATCGAAGGGGCCGAACTAGTATAACTCCCCGTGTCCCCTTGTCCGGTTTAACCCCTTTAAGTTAACCCGTTGCGATGGCTCCACGACTAAGTCCTTTCACAAGGACATCTGCCGTGACAAACCCACGACAAGTTTTGTTTGGCCAACTTGATCTATTTATCTTGCAATGGGAAGAGGTGCTTTGTAGTGGGCTCAATCTTACGGTGCTTGATCCCAGTGACAGAAGGGGAATCGACACGTATGTATAGTTGCTACTAATCTTGGAAGTGATGCCTATATAATGATCATTGCTTGGATATCGTCATGATTATTTGAAGTTCTATCAATTGCCCAACAGTAATTTGTTTACCCACTGTTTGCTATTTTTCTCGAGAGAAGCCACTAGTGAAACCTACGGCCTCGGGTCTCTTTCTCATATTATTTGCCTTTGCAATCTATTTTCCTTTGCTTTTATTTTCAGATATATTAAACAAAAAATACAAAAATACCTTGCCGCAATTTATTCTTATTTATTTTATTTGGCGTTTGATCTATCGATCTACTATAATTTAGTCACGTCTGTTTGCCTATCGTGAGGCGCCGCTACCCGAAAGGGATTGACAACTTGTTTTACACGTCGGGTTGCGAGTAGTTCTTATTTGTGTGCAGGTGTTGTTTACGTTGTGTTGCTTGGTTCTCCTACTGGTTTGATAACCTTGGTTTCACATCTAAAGGAAATACCTACCGCAGTTGTGCTGCATCATCCCTTCCTCCTTGGGGAAATTCCGACGTAGCTTCAAGCGACATCATTTAGTAGATCTGAAAATAAAAGGAAAATAAAATAGATCACAAAGGCAAATAATATGAGAAAGAGACCTGGGGGCCGTAGGTTTCACTAGTGGCTTCTCTCGAGACAAATAGCAAACGGCGGGTAAACAAATTACTGTTGAGCAACTGATAGAACTTCCAATAATCATGACGATATCCAGACAATGATCATTATATAGGCATCATGTCCAAGATTAGTAGACCGACTCTTGCCTACATCTACTACTATTACTCCACACATCGAACGCTATCCAGCATGCATCTAGTGTATTAAGTTCATGGAGAAACGGAGTAATGCAATAAGAATGATGACATGATGTAGACAAGATATATCTATGTAGAGATAGACCCCATCATTTTATCCTTAGTAGCAACGATACATACATGTCGGTTCCCCTTCTGTCACTGGGATAAAGCACCGTAAGATCGAACCCACTACAAAGCACCTCTTCCCATTGCAAGATAAATAGATCAAGTTGGCCAAACAAAACCCAAATATCGGAGAAGAAATACGAGGCTATAAGTAATCATGCATATAAGAGATCAAAAAAACTGAAATAACTTTCATGGGTATAAAAAGATAGATCTGATCATAAACTCAAAGTTCATCCAATCCCAACAAACACACCGCAAAAAGAGTTACATCATATGGATCTCCAAGAGACCATTGTACTGAGAATCAAACGAGAGAGAGGAAGCCATCTAGCTACTGACTACGGACCCGAAGGTCTACAAAGAACCACTCACACATCATCGGAGAGGCACCAATGGAAGTGGTGAACCCCTCCGTGATGGTACCTAGATTGGATCTGGTGGTTCTAGACTCTACGGCGACTGGAATTGATTTTTGTCGACTCCCCTAGGGTTTCTGGAATATTGGGGTATTTATAGAGCAAAGTGGCGGTCCGGGGGTCACTCGAGGTGGGTACAATCCACCAGGGCGTGCCTGGGCCTCCTGGCGCACCCTGGTGGGTTGTGCTTCCCTTGGAGCACCCCTAGGCGCTGCCTTGGCCCATTGGGTGTCTTCTGGTCCAAAAAAATATCTGTAAAGTTTCGCTGCATTTGGACTCTGTTTGGTATTGATTTCCCGCGATGTAAAAAACATGCAGAAAACAACAACTAGCACTTGGCACTATGTCAATAGGTTAGTACCAAAAAATGATATAAAATGATTATAAAACATCCAAAATTGATAATATAACAGCATAGAACAATCAAAAATTATAGATACCTTGGAGATGTATCAGCATCCCCAAGCTTAACTCCTACTCGTCCTTGAGTGGGTAAGTGATAAAAACAGAATTTTTGATGTGGAATGCTGCCTAACATGTGATATCATATTCTTTTTTTATAGCATGGACATTTGGACTTTTATATTGTTCAAAGCAATACTCTAGTTTTGACATGATAACTTAAATACTCAAGCATATCAACAAGCAACCATGTCTTTCAAAATATCAATGCTAAAATAAGCTATCCCTAGCCCATCATGCTCAATCATTGATCCATTCATGAAACACACTCGCATATTAACTACACCCAATGCTCAAGTACGATCATAGTGCCTCCTAGTTGGTGCTTCTATAAGAGAAGATGGAGACTCAAATTCAAAATAAAAATTGCATAAAGTAAAAGAAAGTCCCTTCGCAGAGGGAAGTAGGGATTTGTAGAGGTGCTAGAGCTCAAAGCGAAAAACTTAGAGATAAAAAACATTTTGGGAGGTGTGTCCTTCCCACCAACGAAAACGACTTTGAATTCCCAACACTTTCAATGCTGGATATATCATAGGCGGTTCCCAAACAGAAAATAAAGTTTATTCCTTTTTCCACCATACTTTCACTTTCCATGGCTAACTGTATCCACGGGTGCCTTCCATACCAACAATTTCCAAGGAATTTATTATTTGACAACATAAAGTAAATTCATTTTTTCATTTTGGGACTAGGCATCCCTAATACCTTTGCCTTACTCTCGTGCAATGACAAGTGAATAAACACTCAACGTGAGAATAACACATCTAGCATGGAAAATATTAGCCACCCCACACCGCTCCGCGAGCGGAATGAACACACAAAAGATAAGTTTATTTTGAAATTTAGAGGTGGCAGATACAAATTTGCTTAGAATGGCAAAAGAATACCACATATAGGTAGATATAGTGGACTCATCTGGCAAAACTGGTTTAAAGGTTTTTGGATGCACAAGTAGTGATCATATTTAGTGCAAATTGCAAAATGAAGGCTAGCAAAAGATTGAGAAGCGACCAACCAAGAAACGAATAATCTCATAAGCGAGCATTAAGCATAATTAACACCGAATAATGCACCACAAGTAGGATGTAATTTCATTTCATAATTATTGACTTTCGTGCTTGCATAGGGAATCACAAACCTTAACACCGATATTCTTACTAAAGCATAATTACTCATCAAGATGACTCACATATCACATCATCATATCTCAAAACTATTACTAATCAAGTTTATTTTGTCCAATGATCTTCATGGAAGTTTTTATTATATCGTTCTTGGATATCTATCACTTTGGGACTAATTTTTATGTGTTGCTTTTGATAAGCTCAAACAAATATAAGTGAAGATCATGAGCATAATATTTCTTTCTCTAAAATTAATTTAAGTGAAGCACGAGAGAATTTTCTTGAAAATTTTAATAGCTCTCAAATAAATTTAAGTGAATCAAGAGAGCATTTCTTCAAAAATACTAAATCACACCATCCTCAAAAAGATATAAGTGAAGCACTAGAGCAAGTCCATAGCTCATAAAAATTTAAGTGAAGCATAGAGAGCAATTTTAACAAGTCATGGTATAATTTTGGCTCTCTCAAATAGGTGTGTCCAGCAAGGAATCAAGACTTAAAACAGAAAATAAAACAAGCAAAGACTCATATCATAGAAGACGCTCCAAGCAAAACACATAGTATGTGACGAATAAAAATATAGCTCCGGGTAAAATACCGATGGTCGTTGGAAGAAAGAGGGGATGCCACTCGGGGGCATCCCCAAGCTTAGTTGCTTGCTCTCTTTTGGATAATAGCTTGGGATGCCGGGGCATCCCCATCCTTAGTCTCTTCTTACTCCTTATTCCTTCATCCATTGTAAGATAACCCAAAACTTGAAAACTTCAATCACACAAAACTCAACAAAAGCCTTCATGAGATCCGTTAGTATAAGAAAACAAATCACTACTATAAGTGTTGTAGTAAACCAATTCGTATGTTGTTCTTGCATTATCTCTACTGCATTCCAACTTTTCTATGGCAAAAACTCACCAAAGAAAACCACAGAGCCATCAAAATAAGCACACAACGCAAAGAAAACAAATCTGTCAAAAAAAGAACAGTCTATAGCAATCTGGGTATTTCGAATACTTCTGTAATTCCAAAAACTCTGGAAAATTAGGACAACCTGAGAAATTTGCATATTAATCTACCGCAAAAGTAATGGGTATTTTATCGCTCTCTAGTTGAACATGAAAATTATTTTCACGAGTGCAAAAGTTTCTTTTTTTCAGCAAGATCAAACAACTATCACCCAAGAAGATCCTAAAGGCTTTACTTGGCACAAACATTAATTAAAACACAAAAAACACAATCATAACAGTAGGATAATTGTGCTAACATTGAAGAACAGAAAGCAAAAAGCAAAAATAAATTTTACTCACTGGGTTGCCTCCCAATAAGCGCTTTAGTTTTACGCCCTTAGCTAGCATAAAGCAAGGATCTAAATTTTGTCATCTGTAGTTTTGGCAACTTTTGTAAGGGTTTTCTCAAACCCGGGAGGCTCTTACGCTTCCGTAAATTCTCAGGAAAATAATCCATCTTTAGATTCAAAATATACAATCGCTTATTGCAAAGAGTAATCAAGGTATTCATGCGATTGATACTGCCATTGAGATATTTGAGGGGATCATTATATTTTTGTAATTCAACCATGTGTTTATGCAAATCACCAAGTTTGTCCAACATTTGAACTCCCTCTGGGGTGAAAGAAAACCCCTTCTTTTGAGGTGGAACCCCCAAAATTCCTTCTAAAATTTCATAGGCAGCATTGGCATCAAGCTCGATAAAATTCCATTTAGCGGCAAAATCTAGGAGTTGTCTATGATGCAAAGCCAATCCTATGTAAAAACTACGAAGCAAGATCTTAGCGCCCCCTTTAAATTGCAAATACGATAATATTCCATAAGCCTATACCAAGCATCTTTCAAATTTTATCCTTGTCTTTGCTTGAAGTAAAGAACTTCGAAATCTGGTGACAAAGGAGGAGTAGGCATGCTAGCCATTATGGCTAGAAAGCAAGAACACAGATAGATCTGGCAAGAAAATGGCGAACGAAAAAGAGGGGCGAATAAAACGGCAAATTTTGTGAAGTGGGGGAGAGGAAAATGAGAGGCAAATGGCAAATAATGCAAATTGCGAGGAGATGAGATTTGGGATTAGGAACCTGGTATATGTTGAAGATCCTCCCCGCAACGACTCTAGAAATTCCTTTTGATGTCGCTTGAAGCTACGTCAGTATTTCCCCAAAGAGGAAGGGATGATGCAGCACAGCGGCGGTAGGTATTTCCCTCAAATATGAAACCAAGGTCATCGAACCAGTAGGAGAATCAAGCAACACAACGTAAACAGCACCTGCACACAAATAACAAATACTCGTAACCCGTCGTGTAAAAGGGGTTGTCAATCCCTTTGGGGTAACGGTGCCACAAATTGGCAAACGGACATGAGAGAGTTGTAAATATTGATAGATCGAACGCCAAATAAAATAAATTGCAGCAAGGTATTTTTGTATTTTTTTGTTTAGTAGATCTGAAAATAAAAGGCAAATAAAATAGATCGCCAAGGAAAATAATATGAGAAAGAGGCCCCGGGGCCGTAGGTTTCACTAGTGGCTTCTCTCGAGAAAAATAGCAAACGGCGGGTAAACAAATTACTGTTGGGAAATTGATAGAACATCAAATAATCATGACGATATCCAGGCAATGATCATTATATAGGCATCACGTCCAAGATTAGTAGACCGACTCCTACCTGCATCTACTACTATTACTCACACATCGACCGCTATCCAACATGCATCTAGTGTATTAAGTTCATGGAGAAATGGAGTAATGCAATAAGAACGATGACATGATGTAGACAAGATCTATCTATATAGAGATAGACCCCATCATTTTATCCTTAGTAGCAACGATACATACATGTCGGTTCCCCTTCTGTCACTGGGATCAAGCACCGTAAGATCGAACCCACTACAAAGCACCTCTTCCCATTGCAAGATAAATAGATCAAGTTGGCCAAACAAAACCCAACTATCGGAGAATAAATACGATGATATAAGCAATCATGCATATAAGAGATCAAAGAAACTCAAATAACTTTCATCGATATAAAAAGATAGATCTGATCATAAACTCAAAGTTCATCCGATCCCAACAAACACACGGCAAAATGAGTTACATCATATGGATCTCCAAGTGACCATTGTATTGAGAATGAAACGAGAGAGAGGAAGCCATCTAGCTACTAACTACGGACCCGAAGGTCTACAAAGAACTACTCACGCATCATCGGGGAGGCACCAATGGAAGTGGTGAACCCCTCTGTGATGGTGTCTAGATTGGATCTGGTGGTTCTAGACTCTGCGGCGGCTGGAATTGATTTTCGTCGACACCCCTAGGGTTTCTGGAATATTGGGGTATTTATAGAGAAAAGAGGCGATCCGGGGCACCAGAGGTGGGCACAACCCACCAGGGTGCGCCTGGGCCTCCTGGCGCACCCTGGTGGGTTATGCTCCCCTCGGAGCACCCCCAGGCGCTGCCTTGGCCCATTGCGTGTCTTCTGGTCCAAAAAAATCTTTGCAAAGTTTCGCTGCATTTGGACTCCGTTTGGTATTGATTTCCTACGATGTAAAAACCATGCAGAAAACAGCAACTGGCACTTGGCACTATGTGAATAGGTTAGTACCAAAAAATGACATAAAATGATTATAAAACATCCAAGATTGATAATATAACAATATGGAACAATCAATAATTATAGATACGTTGGGGATGTATCACATCCCTAAGCTTAACTTGTGACGCCCCGAGACCGATGTGCCATGTGACGCCCGGATAATTAAGCTACAGTAAACCCATGCTAATGATGCCAAGTCATCATCATTATGCCAAAAAAATCAATCAAGAAATATTTCAAACTCAATTCAAATTCAAATTTCAAGATAAGTTTTCATTTCCTCGAATTGTCAAACAAAAATGTTCGTTGGGTTGAAAATATTTACCAGTTAGTTTTCATACATTGTACATGAAAATACTTTGTACATGAAAATACTTTGTACATGAAAGTTGCTTAGAACGACGAGACGAATCCGGATACGCAGCTCGTTCGTCCGCCACACATCCCTAGCATAGTGAACACGCAACTTTCCCCCTTCGATTCATCTGTCCAAAAAAGCGAAACATCACGGATATTTTCCTGGATGTTTCCCCCTTCACCGGTATCACCTCATACTGCGTTAGGTCACCCCTAGCACCGCGCATTGCCATGTTATGATTTGTGTTGCTTTGTTTGCTCTGTTATTTATTTGTTTCCCCTTCGTTGCTTCTTTTCGGTAGACTCCGATACCGCGATAGACCACGAGACCATTGATGCTTTGGTGTTCGACTACGGCTATGCTTCCGAAGATTCCTTTCGTCTACAGAGCTTCCAGGCAAGCCCCCCCTTTGATCACCAGATATCGCCTACTCTTCTCTCTACTTCTTGCATTAGAGTAGTGTATCATGTTACTGCCTTCCGTTAATCCTATCCTGATGCATAGCCTGTCCTTGCTACTACTGTTGTTACCTTTACCTGCAATCCTAATGCTTAGTATAGGATGCTAGTTTATCATCAGTGGCCCTACATATTCTTGTCCGTCTGCCATGCTATACTATCGGGCCGTGATCACCCAGGAGGTGATCACGGGTATATACCATATACTTTATACACGATACATGTGATGACTAAAGTCGGGTTGGCTCAAGGAGTACCCGCGGTTGATTCACGAATTGGGGGCTGGAAGGACATACTTTCCCGACGGCCCTCTGTGTGGATCTTTGTGGCGAAGCGACAGGGCAGGTTGAGACCACCTAGGAGAGAGGTGGGCCTGGCCCTGGTCGGTGTCCGCGGTTATTTCAAGATAACACGTTTAACGAGATCTTGGTATTTGATCTGAGTCTGGCCACTGGCCTATACGCACTAACCATCTACGCGGGAACAGTTATGGGCACTCGACGTCGTGGTATCAGCCGAAGCCTTCATGACGTCAGCGACTGAGCGGTACACGTCGGGTTGGACTGGAACGCCTACTCTTGTATAAGGGAGGCTAGGTCTGCTCACCGGCCGCGTACGCAACGTGCAGGTGTGCAATGGGCGATGGGCCCAGACCCCTGCGCCATAGGATTTAGACCGGTGTGCTGACCTCTCTGTTGTGCCTAGGTAGGGCTGCGACGTGTTGATCTTCCGAGGCCAGGCATGACCCAGAAAAGTGTGTCCGGACAAAGGGGATCGAGCGTGTTGGGAAATGTGGTGCACCCCTGCAGGGAAGTTAATCTATACAAATAGCCGTGATCTTCGGTAACAGGACGACTTGGAGTTGTACCTTGACCTTATGACAACTAGAACCGGATACTTAATAAAACACACCCTTCCAAGTGCCAGATACAACCGGTGATCGCTCTCTCACAGGGCGACGAGGGGAGGATCATCGGTTAGGATTATGCTACACGATGCTACTTGGTGAACTTACCATCTACTCTCTTCTCCTGCTGCAAGATGGAGGTTACCAGAAGCGTAGTCTTCGAAAGGACTAGCTATCCCCCTCTTATTCCGGCATTATGCAATTCAGTCCACATATGATTACCCCTTTTTCATTTGATACCATTGCATACATATGTAGTGTAGCTCCTTGCTTGCGAGTACTTTGGATGAGTACTCACGGTTGCTTTCTCCTTCTTCGTTCTGTTGGGGAACGTAGTAATTTCAAAAAAATTCCTACGCACACGCAAGATCATGGTGATGCATAGCAACGAGAGGGGAGAGTGTTGTCTACGTACCCTTGTAGACCGACAGCGGAAGCATTAGCACAATGCGGTTGATGTAGTCGTACTCTTCACGGCCCGACCGATCAAGCACCGAAACTACGGCACCTCCGAGTTTTAGCACACGTTCAGCTCGATGACGATCCCCGGACTCCGATCCAGCAAAGTGTAGGGGTAGAGTTCCGTCAGCACGATGGCGTGGTGACAATCTTGATGTACTACCGTCGTAGGGCTTCGCCTAAGCACCGCTACAATATTATCGAGGATTATGGTGGAAGGGGGCACCGCACACGGCTAAGAATATGATCACGTGGATCAACTTGTGTCTAGGGGTGCCCCCTGCCCCCGTATATAAAGGAGCAAGGGGAGGAGGCCGGCCGGCCCCTATTGGCGCGCCAGGAGGAGTCCTCCTCCTAGTAGGAGTAGGACTCTCCTACTAGGAGGGGGGAGGAAGTGGGGAGGGAGAAGGAAAGGGGGGCGCCGCCCCCCCTCTCCTAGTCCAATTCGGCCCATATGGGGAGGGAGAAGGAAAGGAGGCACGCGGCCCACCCTGGCTGCCCCTCTCTCTCTCCACTAAGGCCCATATGGCCCATTACTTCTCCCGGTAGGGTTCCGGTAACCCTCCGGCTCTCCGGTTTTCTCCGAAATCACCCGGAACACTTCCGGTGTCCGAATATAGCCGTCTAATATATCAATCTTTATGTCTTGACCATTTCGACACTCCTCGTTATGTCCGTGATCACATCCGGGACTCCGAACTAACTTCGGTACATCAAAACTCATAAACTCATAATATACTGTCATCGAAACCTTAAGCATGCGGACCCTACGGGTTCGAGAAAAATGTAGACATGACCGAGACACGTCTCCGGTCAATAACCAATAGTGGAACCTGGATGCTCATATTGGCTCCTACATATTCTACGAAGATCTTTATCGGTCAGACCGCATAACAACATACGTTGTTCCCTTTGTCATCGGTATGTTACTTGCCCGAGATTCGATCGTCGGTATCTCAATACCTAGTTCAATCTCGTTACCGGCAAGTCTCTTTACTCGTTCCGTAATACATCATCTCGCAACTAACTCATTAGTTGCAATGCTTGCAAGGCTTATGTGATGTGCATTACCGAGAGGGCCCAGAGATACCTCTCCGACAATCGGAGTGACAAATCCTAATCTCGAAATACGCCAACCCAACATGTACCTTTGGAGACACCTGTAGAGCTCCTTTATAATCACCCAGTTACGTTGTGACGTTTGGTAGCACACAAAGTGTTCCTCCGGTAAACGGGAGTTGCATAATCTCATAGTCATAGGAACATGTATAAGTCATGAAGAAAGCAATAGCAACATACTAAACGATCGAGTGCTAAGCTAACGGAATGGGTCAAGTCAATTACATCATTCTCCTAATGATGTGATCCCGTTAATCAAATAACAACTCTTTGTCTATGGTTAGGAACCATAACCATCTTTGATTAACGAGCTAGTCAAGTAGAGGCATACTAGTGACACTCTGTTTGTCTATGTATTCACACATGTATTATGTTTTCGGTTAATACAATTCTAGCATGAATAATAAACATTTATCATGAAATAAGGAAATAAATAATAGCTTTATTATTGCCTCTAGGGCATATTTCCATCAGTCTCCCACTTGCACTAGAGTCAATAATCTAGTTTACATCGCCATGTGATCTAACATCAATAGTTCACATCTTTATGTGGTTAACACCCATAGTTCACATCGATATGTGACCAACACCCAAAGGGTTTACTAGAGTCAGTAATCTAGTTCACATTGCTATGTGATTAACACCCAAAGAGTACTAAGGTGTGATCATGTTTTGCCTGCGAGAGAAGTTTAATCAACGGGTCTGCCATATTCAGATCCGTAAGTATTTAGCAATTTTCTATGTCTACAATGCTCTGCACGGAGCTACTCTAGCTATTTGCTCCCACTTTCAATATGTATCCAGATTGAGACTTAGAGCCATATGGATTAGTGTCAAAACCTGCATCGACATAACACTTTACGATGAACCTTTTTGTCACCTCCATAATCAAGAAACATATCCTTATTCCACTAAGGATAATTTTGACCGTTGTCTAGTGATCTACTCCTAGATCACTATTGTACTCCTTTGCCAAAATCAGTGTAGGGTATGCAATAGATCTGGTACATAGCATGGCATACTTTATAGAACCTATGGCTGAGGCATAGGGAATGACTTTCATTCTTTTTCTATCTTCTGCCGTGGTCGGGCTTTGAGTCTTACTCAATTTCACACCTTGTAACACAGTCAAGAACTCTTTCTTTGACTGTTCCATTTTTGAAATACTTCAAAATATTGTCAAGGTATGTACTCATTGAAAAACTTATCAAGCATCTTGATCTATCTCTATAGATCTTGATGCTTAATATGTAAGCAGCTTCACCGAGGTCTTTCTTTGAAAAACTTCTTTCAAAACACTCCTTTATGCTTTGCAGAATAATTCTACATTATTTCTGATCAACAATATGTCATTCACATATACTTATCAGAAATGTTGTAGTGCTCCCACTCACTTTCTTGTAAATACAGGCTTCACCGTAAGTCTGTATAAAACTATATGCTTTGATCATCTCATCAGAGCGCATATTCCAACTCCGAGATGCTTGCACCAGTCCATAGATGGATCGCTGGAGCTTGCACATTTTTGTTAGCACGTTTAGGATTGACAAAACCTTCTGGTTGCATCATATACAACTCTTCTTTAAATCCATTAAGGAATGTAGTTTTGTTTATCCATTTGCCAGATTTCATAAAATTGCGGCAATTGCTAACATGATTTGGACAGACTTAAGCATCGCTACGAGTGAGAAAATTTCATCATAGTCAACACCTTGAACTTTGTCAAAAACCTTTTTCGACAAGTCTAGCTTTGTAGATAGTAACACTACTATCAGCGTCCGTCTTCCTCTTGAAGATCAATTTATTCTCAATTGCTTGTCGATCATCGGGCAAGTCAACCAAAGTCCACACTTTGTTCTCATACATGGATCCCATCTCAGATTTCATGGCCTCAAACCATTTCGCAGAATCTGGGCTCATCATCGCTTCCTCATAGTTCGTAGGTTCATCATGGTCAAGTAACATGACCTCCAGAACAGGATTACTATACCACTCTGGTGCAGATCTCACTCTGGTTTACCTACGAGGTTCGGTAGTAACTTGATCTGAAGTTACATGATCATCATCTTTAGCTTCCTCACTAATTGGTGTAGTAGTCACAGGAACAGATTTCTGTGATGAACTACTTTCCAATAAGGGAGTAGGTACAGTTACCTCATCAAGTTCTACTTTCCTCCCACTCACTTCTTTCGAGAGAAACTCCTTCTCTAGAAAGGATCCATTCTTAGCAACGAATGTCTTGCCTTCGGATCTGTGATAGAAGGTGTACCCAATAGTCTCCTTTGGGTATCCTATGAAGACATATTTCTCCGATTTGGGTTTGAGCTTATCAGGATGAAACTTTTTCACAAAAGCATTGCAACCTCAAACTTTAAGAAACAACAGCTTAGGTTTCTTGCCAAACCATAGTTCATACGGTGTCGTCTCAACGGATTTAGATGGTGCCCTATTTAACGTGAATGCAGCTGTCCCTAATGCATAACCCCAAAACGATAGTGGTAGATCGGTAAGAGACATCATAGATCGCACCATATCTAATAAAGTACGGTTATGACGTTCGGACACACCATTATGTTGTGGTGTTCCACGTGGCGTGAGTAGTGAAACTATTCCACATAGTTTTAGTTGAAGACCAAACTCGTAACTTAAATATTTGTCTCCGCGATCAGATCGTAGAAACCTTATTTTCCTTGTTACGATGATTTTCCACTTCACTCTGAAATGATTTGAACTTTTCAAATGTTTCAGACTTATGTTTCATCAAGTAGATATACCCATATCTGCTCAAATCATCTATGAAGGTTAGAAAATAATGATACTTGTCGCGAGCCTTAATATTCATCGGACTACATACATCGGTATGTATGGTTTCCAACAAATCTGTTGCTCGCTCCATTGTTCTGGAGAACGGAGTCTTAGTCATCTTGCCCATGAGGCATGGTTCGCAAGCATCAACTGATTCATAATCAAGTGATTCCAAAAGCCCATCAGCATGGAGTTTCTTCATGCGCTTTACACCAATATGACCTAAACGCAGTGCCACAAATAAGTTGCACTATCATTATTAACTTTGCATCTTTTGGTTTCAATATTATGAATATGTGTGTCACTACGATCGAGATCCAACGAACCATTTTCATTGGGTGTATGACCATAGAAGGTTTTATTCATGTAAACAGAACAACAATTTATTCTCTTACTTAAATGAATAACCGTATTGCAATAAACATGATCAAATCATATTCATGCTCAACGCAAACACCAAATAACACTTATTTAGGTTCAACACTAATCCCGAAAGTATAGGGAGTGTGCGATGATGATCATATCAATCTTGGAACCACTTCCAACACACATCGTCACTTCACCCTTAACTAGTCTCTGTTCATTCTGCAACTCCCGTTTCGTTACTACTCTTAGCAACTGAACCAGTATCAAATACCGAGGGGTTGCTACGAACACTAGTAATACACATCAATAATCTGTATATCAAATATACCTTTGTTCACTTTGCCATCCTTCTTATCCGCCAAATACTTGGGGCAGTTCTACTTCCAGTGACCAGTCCCTTTGCAGTAGAAGCACTTAGTCTCAGGCTTAGGACCAGACTTGGGCTTCTTCACTTGAGCAGCAACTTGCTTGCCGTTCTTCTTGAAGTTCCCCTTCTTCCCTTTGCCCTTTTCTTGAAAACTAGTGTCTTGTCAACCATCAACACTTGATGTTTTTCTTGATTTCTACCTTCGTTGATTTCAGCATCACGAAGAGCTTGGGAATTACTTTCGTCATCCCTTGCATATTATAGTTCACCACGAAGTTCTACTAACTTGGTGATGGTGACTAGAGAATTCTGTCAATCACTATCTTATCTGGAAGATTAACTCCCACTTGATTCAAGCGATTGTAGTACTCAGACAATCTGAGCACATGCTCACTAGTTGAGTGATTCTCCTCCATCTTTTAGCTATAGAACTTGTTGGAGACTTCATATCTCTCAACTCGGGTATTTGCTTGAAATATTAACTTGAACTCCTGGAACATCTCATATGGTCCATGACATTCGAAACGTCTTTGAAGTCCCGATTCTAAGCCGTTAAGCATGGTGCACTAAACTATCAAGTAGTCATCATATTGAGCTAGCCAAACGTTCATATCGTCTGCATCTACTCCTGCAATAGGTCTGTTACCTAGCGGTGCATCAAGGACATAATTTTTCTGTGCAGCAATGAGGATAAACCTCAGATCACGGATCCAATCCGCATCATTGCTACTAACATCTTTCAACACAATTTTCTCTAGGAACATATCAAAATAAACATATGAAAGCAACAACGCGAGCTATTGATCTACAACATAGATATGCTAATACTACCAGGACTAAGTTCATGATAAATTAAAGTTCAATTAATCATATTACTTAAGAACTCCCACTTAGATAGACATCCCTCTAATCCTCTAAGTGATCACGTGATCCAAATCAACTAAACCATGTCCGATCATCACGTGAGATGGAGTAGTTTCAATGGTGAACATCACTATGTTGATCATATCTACTATATGATTCACGCTCGACCTTTCGGTCTCCGTGTTCCAAGGCCATATCTGTATATGCTTGGCTCGTCAAGTATAACCTGAGTATTCTGTGTGTGCAACTGTTTTGCACCCGTTGTATTTGAACGTAGAGCCTATCACACCCGATCATCACGTGGTGTCTCAGCACGAAGAACTTTCGCAACGGTGCATACTCAGGGAGAACACTTCTTGATAATTAGTGAGAGATCATCTTATAATGCTACCGTCAATCAAAGCAAGATAAGATGCATAAAAGATAAACATCACATGCAATCAATATAAGTGATATGATATGGCCATCATCATCTTGTGCTTGTGATCTCCATCTCGAAGCACCGTCGTGATCACCATCGTCACCGGCGCGACACCTTGATTCCATCGTAGCATCGTTGTCGTCTCGCCAATCTTATGCTTCCATGACTATCGCTATCGCTTAGTGATAAAGTAAAGCATTACAGCGCATTGCATTGCATACAATAAAGCGACAACCATATGGCTCCTGCCAGTTGCCGATAACTGGTTACAAAACATGATCATCTCATACAATAAAATTTAGCATCATGTGTTGACCATATCACATCACAACATGCCCTGCAAAAACAAGTTAGACGTCCTCTACTTTGTTGTTGCAAGTTTTACGTGGCTGCTACGGGCTTAAGCAAGAACCAATCTTACCTACGCATCAAAACCACAACGATAGTTTGTCAAGTTGGTGCTGTTTTAACCTTCGCAAGGACCGGGCGTAGCCACACTCGGTTCAACTAAAGTTGGAGAAACTGTCACCTAGCCACCTTTGTGCAAAGCACGTCGGGAGAACCGGTCTCGCGTAAGCGTACGCATAATGTCGGTCCGGGCCGCTTCATCCAACAATACCGCCAAACCAAAGTATGACATGCTGGTAAGCAGTATGACTTATATCGCCCACAACTCACTTGTGTTCTACTCGTGCATATAACATCAACACATAAAACCTAGGCTCTGATGCCACTGTTGGGGAATGTAGTAATTTCAAAAAATTTCCTACGCACACGCAAGATCATGGTGATGCATAGCAACGAGAGGGGAGAGTGTTGTCTACGTACCCTTGTAGACCGACAGCGGAAGCGTTAGCACAACGCGGTTGATGTAGTCGTATGTATTCACGGCCCGACCGATCAAGCACCGAAACTACGGCACCTCCGAGTTTTAGCACACGTTCAGCTCGATGACAATCCCCAGACTCCGATCCAGCAAAGTGTCGGGGTAGAGTTCCGTCAGCACGACGGCGTGGTGATGATCTTGATGTACTACCGTCGCAGGGCTTCGCCTAAGCACCGCTACAATATTATCGAGGATTATGGTGGAAGGGGGCACCGCACACGGCTAAGAATATGATCACATGGATCAACTTGTGTCTAGGGGTGCCCCCTGCCCCCGTATATAAAGGAGCAAGGGGAGGAGGCCGGCCGGCCCCTATTGGCGCGCCAGGAGGAGTCCTCCTCCTAGTAGGAGTAGGACTCCTACTAGGAAGGGGAAGGAAGTGGGGAGGGAGAAGGAAAGGGGGGCGCCGCCCCCCCTCTCCTAGTCCAATTCGGACCAGGGGGGAGGAGGCGCGCGGCCCACCCTGGCTGCCCCTCTCTCTCTCCACTAAGGCCCATATGGCCCATTACTTCTCCCGGTAGGGTTCCGGTAACCCTCCGGCTCTCCGGTTTTCTCCGAAATCACCCGAAACACATCCGGTGTCCGAATATAGCCGTCTAATATATCAATCTTTATGTCTCGACCATTTCGAGACTCCTCATTATGTCCGTGATCACATCCGGGACTCCGAACTAACTTCGGTACATCAAAACTCATAAACTCATAATATAACTGTCATCGAAACCTAAGCGTGCGGACCCTACGGGTTCGAGAACAATGTAGACATGACCGAGACACGTCTCTGGTCAATAACCAATAGCGGAACCTGGATGCTCATATTGGCTCCTACAAATTCTACGAAGATCTTTATCGGTCAGACCGCATAACAACATACGTTGTTCCCTTTGTCATCGATATGTTACTTGCCCGAGATTCGATCGTCGGTATCTCAATACCTAGTTCAGTCTCGTTACCGGCAAGTCTCTTTACTCGTTTCGTAATACATCATCTCGCAACTAACTCATTAGTTGCAATGCTTGCAAGGCTTATGTGATGTGCAATTACCGAGAGGGCCCAGAGATACCTCTCCGACAATCGGAGTGACAAATCCTAATCTCGAAATACGCCAACCCAACATGTACCTTTTGAGACACCTGTAGAGCTCCTTTATAATCACCCAGTTACGTTGTGACGTTTGGTAGCACACAAAGTGTTCCTCCGGTAAATGGGAGTTGCATAATCTCATAGTCATAGGAACATGTATAAGTCATGAAGAAAGCAATAGCAACATACTAAACGATTGAGTGCTAAGCTAACGGAATGGGTCAAGTCAATCACATCATTCTCCTAATGATGTGATCCCGTTAATCAAATAAAAACTCTTTGTCTATGGTTAGGAAACATAACCATCTTTGATTAACGAGCTAGTCAAGTAGAGGCATACTAGTGACACTCTGTTTGTCTATGTATTTACACATGTATTATGTTTCCGGTTAATACAATTCTAGCATGATAATAAAAATTTATCATGAAATAAGGAAATAAATAATAACTTTATTATTGCCTCTAGGGCATATTTCCTTCATTTTCCCCCTTTCTATACCCGATTGCTGCGACCAGACGTTGGAGGCCAGGAGCCAGACGCCACTGTCGATGACGACTACTACTACTCGGGAGGTGCCTACTACTATGTGCAGCCCGCTGACGACGGCCAGGAGTAGTTTAGGAGGATCCCAGGCAGGAGGCATGCGCCTCTTTCGATCTGTATCCCAGTTTGTGCTAGCCTTCTTAAGGCAAATTTATTTAACTTATGTCTGTACTCAGATATTGTTGCTTCCGCTAACTCGTCTATGATCGAGCTCTTGTATTCGAGCCCTCGAGGCCCCTGGCTTGTAATATGATGCTTGTATGACTTATTTTATTTGTAGAGTTGTGTTGTGATATCTCCTCGTGAGTCCCTGATCTTGATCGTACACGTTTGCGTGTATGATTAGTGTACGGTCAAATCGGCGGCGTCACAAGTTGGTATCAGAGTCGACTACCTGTAGGAATCCCCCTTCCACACTCCTTGGCCGAAGTCGAGTCTAGACATTACAAAAACTTTTACTAACATGGTTGTGTGCCTTACGGGCCCACGTCGCCATTTGGGTGGCATTAGAATCTTTTACTCCTCGATCCTTACTCTGGGACTCTGATCTCTCTTCTAGTCAGGTTAAAAGATTTTGCTAACTCTAACTCTAGGTTCTCGTAATTACTTCCTTCCGGAGATCCCCTTATTACAGATGATCGTCTACTGCACCAGAAGATTTTGAAGATACTCTTCGATCATTCCCGAGACCCTTGTGCCCTTTGCATTTTCAATTCCCTACTACCGATATATCCATATGGATAACAACATACACTTGTTGTTCATACCATTACTCTGGGTTTCTCTTGTTGTTACAAGATGCATCGAATTGCTCTCTGACTTTTAAGGACCCCTTGTACCACTGTCTTGTAGTTCCTTGCCACAGAATTACCCCCACGGATACTTTCTCGCACTTACCGAGTATCCACTCGTCCCAGTTGTCCATGTGTTTCAAGAAGTCTTCGAAATACCATTCGATCTTCCGATCCTCAGCAACCTATTGCTTTGGAATTTCTTTCTTGCTTTCATTATGATTATTCCCATAAGTGTGGTAATCTTATTAGCATCCTTTGTCATCATCATTTGAGTCCATTGATTCAATATGTTGCGAATACTCGCAATCCTCAATCATACCTTAGAATTTGTTCTTCCGGCCTCAGGCGTCACCCCGAACATGAGTTGGTTCTCGGAAATTCAAACCTTGATTGATTGCCGATCTATAACTATTAAACTTATTTATCTTTTGATCAGAGCCTATGCTTCTGATCCCTTGATTTGGAAAATCTTAATTCTTTTGCACTTGAGCTTTGAGTTAGTCAGTTGTTTCTATAATCTGACCTCGTTTGCATTCTTTCTTCCTCTGGTTGAGTACCGATGCTCACATCAGATCCCTTGTGGACCACCAGACCCTTTGTCAGATTTTATCCGACAATGTCCTTCATATTGAATAACCTTGTGAGCCTTTCCATGGGTATATAATGCCTTTGGTAAATTGTATCCTCTGCTTTGTGAACCATGCTCTACTTTCGAGCTTGTACTATTTACTCCGAAATTTGTGGTATATGTTCCTAAGATGCCCTGATGGGTTGAACCTATGCCTTCCATATTATGTGTGAACTCAAAAAGTTTTTCACGAGCCATACTCGTCTGGTATTTTGACAGATAATTCAACACTACAACTTCTTCGGAAAAAAGAAGTGAATGAAAGGTTATGCATTGGAGAAGTGGGAGTCAACCTTGAACCCTGTGTCCATGCCCATGGACACGATGTATACCTTATCATGGAAGCTTCTTTTAAAATAATTATCCCCTTGTTATAAGTTCATCTTGTATCTGTGAACGTGGTTCCGACCATGTTCTCTTTTAAATACCATTACTCGTGCAAGTTTAAGCATTTGTCTTCTGCAGAGCAATACCCCAATCCAATCTCTACTTTGGTCTGTCGTCGAGTATTACCCCATGGTATCTCGAGATATCATGGGACATTGTAACTTCTTATGGGTTCTTCATCAACTATTATTACTCACCGGATCCAATTGTTCCTATGTTCTGGGTTGTCGTCAACCGAGAACACCGAATAGTGAATCGAGTCCACACTCCGATTCAATAACCCTAAATAATTTTCGTTGCTTACGATTTTAAATAATCCTTCAAGTCATTCCTAGCTTGATCGGCTATATCATTATCGTGCTACTCTTAACTGTGCTACCCGGTCCTTCTTCCCGGAGCACAATTTCCGATGATGAGCTAAGCCTACGTCGATTTTCCTCATCATATCATTTCTCCTTAAACCACAAGCTTGGTTTCGAGTTTGTGTTGTACCCGTGGTTCCAATAACCTTTCGCTTCATCATTCATTTGACTTGATGTCATCGCCGATGGATTACATCTTCATGAAATCTCTCAACAATTGTGTCGTGATCATCATCAATCTTATGAGCTCTTCTAGGATATCAATCGAATTCATGATGAGAAATACCATCCTTGCCCCTCGATGAATTTTGTTATCATCGACAACTTTATTGCCTTCCCTCCAACACAAACTTGTTCGTGTTCTATGTTATACCTTGAGTTCCTTGATATCCAACATTTGTTCTTCTTTACCTTGGAGTATTACCATCTTTTATATCAAGGATGTCGTGCTTAGCACACCCGGCCGGAGGCCCTATGGTTATAGATTCCTTTTCAGCAAGGTTATCCATTCTTCCATGAGGAAATTGTAAGACTTATTCTACAAGTTATTCCTGATGGATCCTTTGTGTTTCCAAAGTCTGACCTTTGCATGAAGACCATGTCAATGCTATCTCGAAGCATATATATGGTACTCCAATTTTCAACAAGAACATTTAAAGCCTAATGTTAAATGTTTCCTGCTCAATTATCCAAACACCGTTGTATGGGTAATGTCCTGAAATTTCTCTCCCCTTACCTAAAGAGTTTTCTACATTATATCATGTCATGGATATCATACTCTGCTTGTCCTTGGGAAGGATATACCCTTGAAATATGTGTTTAAACACATTTTCCTTTCCATTGGTTGGTTTAACATTTCTTGTGATCTATATAATCTAAGCAGTAATATTCTCCTACTTATGTAAACACCTCGTTGTACAATTATGTCAGCAAGACCCTGTTACTATTGTTGATGACATTTCGGTTGCCACTAATGGACGAGAACTTTGCCTATAGGTTTGCCTCATTCAACGAGCAGGAAAATGGTTCTCTTCGTCCCTCGCCCTTGGTACCAACGATGCTGCCAACATAACTGGCCGGTTATTCTCTGACATGCCTTGCTTGCATGATCGTGCAAGACGTCACCCCTCTTCCTACTATTAACCCACATGGTGGGCCCATAACCCACAGTTCCACAGGATCGAAACCTGACTCTCCTGTACACCCCATGTTCGCAAGGTTGTTCCTCGTGCATGGCATCGTATATAATTCACGGACCACCTTCCTAGTGATCTAATTTGGTAACACACGCAATACTTATTCTCGTTGCTCTGGACCCCTTTCACACTTTGTTTCAGGCAACGAACGATTGCCTACCTGCTTGAAAACTCCTTACTTTACTCTCGACATCTTCTTAAGTTTCAATTCGAGAGTTACTTTCCGCCACCTTCCCTGATGTTATCGACCAGATAGTCAACCTTGCAGAGGTCTGTTCTTCTGGAATACCCACCCTCTATTCTTTCGTAAGTACGATGGCGATCCTGAAGAAGGGATGCCGGCTTCATCATGGTGACTGAAGCATAGGAATGAAGACATCAATGTTATGGTTCGACCTCTTCGAGAAGAGCAACAAAGATCAAGAAGAATCATTAGGATTTCGTAACATATTCTTCCCCCTTACTCCCCTCTTAAACCTCGGGACGAGATTTCTTGTAGTGGAGGAGAATTGTGACGCCCGGATAATTAAGCTACAGTAACCCCACGCTAATGATGCCAAGTCATCATCATTATGCCAAAAAAAATCAATCAAGAAATATTTCAAACTCAATTCAAATTTAAATTTCAAGATAAGTTTTCATTTCCTCGAACTGTCAAACAAAAATGTTCATTGGGTTGAAAATATTTACTAGTTAGTTTTCATACATAAACATCCATTATTTGAGTTAATAAATCGCCTCTAACCTATTTAAAACAGGACCAAAACAATCCCATTTAACCTATTTACTTTTAAGAAAAATTCAAGTGAGTTCAACTAAGCTCCAAACTTTTTATGGCAAGGCCAAATATTGCATTGCATTTATTGGCCAAGTTCCATTATCTGCAAAAGTCATTTGATGGTTTATTTAAATACGAAAATTGTTTCTGTAAAAGAAAAGGTAGAAAAACAAAAAAATAGAAGAAGGCCTAAAACTACTTTGCCGCTGGGCCTAGCCCAATAGGCCGATCCAGCCAGCCCAACCCCCCCCCCCCCCCCCCCCCCCCCCCCCCGGTTGATCGCCTTGTTCCCCCGAGCAGTCGCTACAGGGGCGAGCCCCGCCGGACCAGCTCGTCGGCATGGGCGAGGGGATAAGGACTGCCCCACCTCCTCGGTCCTCTCCCCCTGCTCCACTCCCCCACTCCTCCCAGATCCGCCTTCCCTCCTCGTTCGCCACTCCTCCTTCCTTCCTTCCGCTCGGGACTCACCTTGTCGGGCGTGTCCGTCACTGGCCACCTCGCCCGGTTGCGCCCACCGAGCTCCCCGGTGCTTGAGGATGTGTCGAGCAGCCGCATCATCGTCGACTACATCGTCTACATGGACGGGGTCCACCCCGGAGCACCTGCATCGCCGCCATGCCTCGTCTTCTTCTTCCTCGGCTCCGACGCACTCCGCGACGGTTCCGGAGCCAGCGAGCCTTCCCCGAGCTTCCTTTTGCACACCTACAGGCTCCCGGTGAGCCGCGCGTCCCCTCCTCCCGTTCTCCTCTACTCCCGTTGACGAACACCACCCGTACCCGCCGTCCCCGAGCACACCCGAGCTCTCCTGTATGCGTACGTGTACGAGTACGTGTGTGCCGCGCTGCTGCTCCTTGCTGATGCTGCTTTGCACCTGCTTCCGTCTCCGGCTACTGTCGCGCTGCGCCGCCCCTGCCCGCGCTCGGCTCGCCCCGCACGCGTGCCCACTGGTCTTTGCCTGCCGCTCCACTTGCGCCACGCGCGCACCCGCTCCGCCTACTATAGTCGCGCTCACCGTAACCGCAGCCATGTCGCGCGCGCTCCGTCACTGCGTACACCACGCCGGCCGTGCCCGCCTTCGCCTGAACGCGCCCGCCTCCGCACGGCCTCGCCGGGTCCGTGAGTCGCCCGCTGCACTGCAGTCGCCGCCGCCTATTGCGCTCGCTAGCGCCGCGCAGCACCACTGCTGGCCGGAAGCTGCAGCTACTCATATCCGTCCCTGGCCACACGCGCGGTTGACTGCGCCATGGCCGGGCCGGCTTCGCCCGTAGCTACTCTGTTGCCGCTGCCTGCTGCTATGCAACACTGCTACAGTAAGATTCAATTACTGTAGCAGTAGCTAGCTTTACTGACTTTACGCTGACTAGCTCTCTAAACAGCCCCTAAACAGCATTAAGACAAGTCCTAAGATGGGTAAAAATTATATGAACAGAAAGTAGACGTAACAAGCTTTATTTTGTTCCATTGGACCTGTTTCAGATAATGTATGGATTAAATCTTACAAAAATCACAAAATGTTATCTTGTGTTAAAAGGAATAGAGTTACTCCCTAGCATAGTGTGTGTGTGCGTGAGTGCGTAATGTGTAGGCACCACAGCCGTGTGTGGCCGGCTATGCCACACCCTGGCCAGCCTTTTAGTTAGTTTATAATTAGTAGTACTAGCTAATTTATCCTATAGTAGATGACATGTGGACCCACTAATGGTTTAGAGAAAAACAAATTTAAAATAATTGTCTAAGTCAACTACATGTGGTCCCATACACTGTTCATACGTTGACTAGTCAACCTTTGACTGGGTCAACCCAACCCTCTGGCCCCACTGTCATACACTATGCTAGAATAGCACTAGGAGACAAAATTATTTTACTGTATAATTTCTAAATATAAGTAAATTCCAAAAAATAATATAAATTAATCAATAACTCAGATGAAAATACTTTGTACACGAAAGTTGCTCAGAACGACGAGACGAATCCGAATACGCAGCTCGTTCGTCCGCCACGCATCCCTAGCATAGTGAGCACGCAACTTTTCCCCTCCGATTCATCTGTCCGAAAAAGCGAAACATCACGGATATTTTTCCGAATGTTTCCCCCTTCACCGGTATCACCTCATACTGCGTTAGGTCATCCCTAGCACCGCGCATTGCCATGTTATGATTTGTGTTGCTTTGTTTGCTCTGTTATTTATTTGTTTCCCCTTCGTTGCTTCTTTTCAGTAGACTCCGATACTGCAATAGACCCCGAGACCATTGATGCTTTGGTGTTCGATTACGGCTACGCTTTCGAAGATTCCTTTCGTCTGCAGAGCTTCCAGGCAAGCCCCTCCTTTGATCACCAGATATCGCCTACTCTTCTCTCTACTTCTTGCATTAGAGTAGTGTATCATGTTACTACCTTCTGTTAATCCTATCCTGATGCATAGCTTGTCCTTGCTACTACTGTTGTTACCTTTACCTGCAATCCTAATGCTTATTATAGGATGCTAGTTTATCATCAGTGGCCCTACATATTCTTGTCCGTCTGCCATGCTATACTATCGGGCCGTGATCACCCGGGAGGTGATCACGGGTATATACCATATACTTTATACACGATACATGTGATGACTAAAGTCGGGTTGGCTCGAGGAGTACCCGCGGTTGATTCACGAATTGGGGGCTGGAAGGACATACTTTCCCGACGGCCCTCTGTGTGGATCTTTGTGGCGAAGCGACAGGGCAGGTTGAGACCACCTAGGAGAGAGGTGGGTCTGGCCCTGGTCGGCGTTCGCGGTTATTTCAAGATAACACGTTTAACGAGATCTTGGTATTTGATCTGAGTCTGGCCACTGGCCTATACGCACTAACCATCTACGCGGGAACAGTTATGGGCACTAGACGTCGTGGTATCAGCCGAAGCCTTCGTGACATCAGCGACTGAGCGGTGCACGCCGGGTTGGACTGGAACGCCTACTCTTGTATAAGGGAGGCTAGGTCTGCTCACCGGCCGCGTACGCAACGTGCAGGTGTGCAATGGGCAATGGGCCCAGACCCCTGCGCCATAGGATTTAGACCGGCGTGCTGACCTCTCTGTTGTTCCTAGGTAGGGCTGCGACGTGTTGATCTTCCGAGGCCGGGCATGACCCAGAAAAGTGTGTCCGAACAAAGGGGATCGAGCGTGTTGGGAAATGTGGTGCACCCCTGCAGGGAAGTTAATCTATTCGAATAGCTGTGATCTTCGGTAACAGGACGACTTGGAGTTGTACCTTGACCTTATGAAAACTAGAACCGGATACTTAATAAAACACACCCTTCCAAGTGCCAGATACAACCGGTGATCGCTCTCTCACAGGGCGACGAGGGGAGGATCATCGGTTAGGATTATGCTACACGATGCTACTTGGTGAACTTACCATCTACTCTCTTCTCCTGCTGCAAGATGGAGGTTACCAGAAGCGTAGTCTTCGAAAGGACTAGCTATCCCCCTCTTATTCCGGCATACTGCAGTTCAGTCCACATATGATACCCTTATTCCATTTGATACCAATGCATACATATGTAGTGTAGCTCCTTGCTTGCGAGTACTTTGGATGAGTACTCACGGTTGCTTTGCTCCCTCTTTTCCCCCTTTCTATACCCGATTGCTGCGACCAGACGTTGGTGCCCAGGAGCCAGACGCCACTGTCGATGACGACTACTACTACTCGGGAGGTGCCTACTACTACGTGCAGCCCGCTGACGACGACCAGGAGTAGTTTAGGAGGATCCCAGGCAGGAGGCCTGCGCCTCTTTCGATCTGTATCCCAGTTTGTGCTAGCCTTCTTAAGGCAAACTTGTTTAACTTATGTCTGTACTCAGATATTGTTGCTTCCGCTGACTCATCTATGATCGAGCTCTTGTATTCGAGCCCTCGAGGCCCCTGGCTTGTAATATGATGCTTGTATGACTTATTTTATTTGTAGAGTTGTGTTGTGATATCTTCCCGTGAGTCCCTGATCTTGATCGTACATGTTTGCATGTATGATTAGTGTACGGTCAAATCGGGGGCGTCACATGCCAGGTGTCTTCCAGTTATTCGATGTTGTTGCCTTGTCATTTGCTTGCGTGTCATGCATCTCATATTATGTCATCATGTGCATCACATTTGCATTCATGTTCGTCCCATGCATCTGAGCATTGTCCCCATTGTCCGTTTTGCATTCCGGCGCTCCTATGTCATCCGGTGTCCCTTTCTACCTCTTTTCGTGTGCGGGTATTAAACATTTTCGGATTGGACCGAGAATTGTCATGCGACCTTGGTTTACTACCGGTAGACCGCCTATCAAGTTTCATGCCATTTGGACTTCGTCTGATACTCCAACGGTTAACCGAGGGACCGAAAAGACCTCGTGTGTGTTGCAGCCCAACACCCCTCTAAAGTGGCCCAAAACCAACCTAAACCTCCTCCATCATCTAGATCGTTCGATCACGATCGCGTGGCCGAAAACCGCACCTCATTTGGACTCTCCTAGCTCCCTCTACCTATAAATAGGTGCCTCCCCCTCCATTTTCGCGGATGAACCCTATTTTTTTTCCTTCCCACGCCGCAGCGAATCCCGTCTCGCCATGTGGCCGTCATCGTCCCACCGCCGCCGCGGCCCGCGGAGCCCATTCGGGGCCTGCGCGGGCCCATCTTGCCGCCGCCGCCCCGCAAGAGCCCGCGCCCGCAACCTCGCCGGATCTTCGCGCCGCCTTCACGACCGTCTCCCGCGACTAACTCCGGCGACGGGAACTCGACGCCTCGGCTGCCGGATCTCCTCGCGCCACCGGCCGGCGCGCCCGCCTTGCTCCGCTTCGGAGAACCCCGCACCCGAGCCCGGCCTTCTCCGCGCCTCCTCAACCGCTCGCAGTGCACCGCCGCTCGTCGTCGCCATCACCGACGACCTTCATCGCCGGAGCAGTCGCCGGATCACGACCCGCCGACCTCCTGCACCGCCCCGCACCCCTACCTCGCCTCCCGTCGCCTCCCAACGAGCTCCAGCCCGGATCCGGCGAGATCCGGTGGAGGAAGCCCCGGATCCGACCTCCCCGGCCTTCTCCGGCCAACTCCGGTGGTATTCCGGCGAGATCCGCCGCCCGCGTTGACTTTCCGCGAGGTCCAAATTTTCTCCAAGTCATTTTTTCCTAGTAACTTTTAGGCATTTTCATCATGCCGTAACTCTGCAACCGTTGCTCCGATTCGTACATGTAGCATATCAAAATGTTCGTCTCGACGAGTACATCATTTCATCTCATTGCATCATTTTCATTTGAGCTCATCTTGATGCCTGAAATGCTGTTGGATGAGGGCTAGGTGATGATAGTTTCAGATCTGTTTCAGCAAATGCACTTTTGTCATTTTTGCCATGATTAATGTGTGCATGCTATGATCCTGAGCTCTACATGTGTTTTGAAGAATGCCATGTCATCTTTACAGGGGTGTATGCCATGTATTTTTGTGATCTTTGTGGTGACTAGCACAATCATGCAAAGTAGCTTACTCAATGATGCTGATTTCGGGGACTTAGAATTTCACCAAGTCCTTGCCCTGTCATTATTTTTATGCCATATGTTCATGTTGTTTCCTAGTGATCCGTCCTCTTTTGAGCATGATCAGTAAGGATGTTTTGTAGATATTGTTGTTCTCTATCCATCCATGTCTTTGTTTGCAATTATGGAGCACCCTAGCTTGAGTCAATCGAGCTCTACTTTTGCTATAAAATGTTCCTGGCAGATAGTTAACATGTTTAGCAATTTTGCCGAGCTTGTTGTTGTTGATCCGTGTATGCTATGTTGTTGTTCTTGCCATGTCTAGCTTCTATGCCATGTCTATGTACTGGGTGTATGCTTAGTTTGTCATGCAATGCCTCGTAGTGAGTGCATCAAGCTCGTAAACATGCCTACTTGTTATTTGTTTTGCCATGCTCAAGTTTTTCACCAAGTCTGAATCTGTTTATGTTTTTGCTATGTTCACATGCTTGCAATTGTATTTTCTGATCCCTTTTGGCTTATGGTCAGTAAGGGACTTTTGTTGTATGCTTTGAGTAGCTTCATGCCATGCCTTGCTTTGCCATGATATGTTCCTGTAGCATGTAGTTATCATGCTCTAAACATTGCTTCCTCATGTTAAATTCCTGACATGTTGTTAATTTCACTAAGTCTGAAACCTGTAACCTTTTGCACTTTTGCCATGCTTGTTTGAACCTCCCATGTATTTTGTTGTCATGTTGGAGTGCTGTAGCACGTTGTTCTTGATGCATTTAGAAGGCTACTTGCTGTTTATCGCAGACCGGTGCCATATTTGTTTTGCTTGCCATTTCCAAACCGTGCATCCGATTTCGGTGATCTTTATATCGATTTCGACCGAAATCAACTCCCCTTACCAGTGGCACTCTTGGATTTCCATGTTGAGTCCAGGTTCAATCATTCCTTTCCAAATCATGCATATGCATCGCATAACGCATCCCGCATATCATGACATGTTTGGCATCATGTTGTTTGAGCATTGCACGTGGTTGATTGTGTTCCTTTTGCTTGTTGTTCTTGTTTGGGTAGAGCCGGGAGACGAGTACGTGAACGAGGAGCCAATTGAGTACACTTACGAGGATCAAGTCAACTCTGAGAACTTTGTAGGCAAGATGACCATACCCTCGAAATCACTTCTATCTTTGCTTGCTAGATGCTCGCTCTTTTGCTATGCCTATGCTACGATACCTACCACTCGGTTATCATGCCTCCCATATTTCCATGTCAAACCTCTAACCCACCTTGTCCTAGCAAACCGTTGTTTGGCTATGTTACCGCTTTACTCAGGCCCTCTTATAGCGTTGCTAGTTGAAGGTGAAGATTGGAGATCGTTCCTTGTTGGAACATGTTTATTATTGGGATATCACCATATTATCTTGTTTATCTTAATGCACCTATATACTTGGTAAAGGTTGGAAGGCCCGGCCTTATGCCTGGTGTTTTGTTCCACTCTTGCCGCCCTAGTTTCCATCATATCGGTGTTATGTTTCCGGATTTTGCGTTCCTTACACGGTTGGGTTATAATGGGAACCCCTTGACAGTTCGCCTTGAATAAAACTCCTCCAGCAAGGCCCAACCTTGGTTTTACCATTTGCACTAACAACCTAGCCTTTTCCCTTGGGTTTTCGGAGCCCGAGGGTCATCTTTATTTTACCCCCCCCCCCCCGGGCCAGTGCTCCTCTGAGTGTTGGTCCGAACTGAGCTGCCTGCGGGGCCACCTCGGGGAAACTTGAGGGCTAGTTTTACTCGTAGATAGTCTCATCCGGTGTTGCCCTGAGAACGAGGTACGTGCGACTCCTATCGGGATTTGTCGGCACATCGGGTGGCTTTGCTGGTCTTGTTTTACCATCGCCGAAATGTCTTGTAACCGGGATTCCGAGTCTGATCGGGTCGTCCTGAGAGAAGGAATATCCTTCATTGACCATGAGAGCTTGTGATGGGCTAAGTTGGGACACCCCTGCAGGGATTTGAACTTTCAAAAGTCGTGCCCACGGTTATGGGCAGATGGGAAATTGTTAATGTCCGGTTGTAGAGAACTTGACACTCAACTTAATTAAAATGCATCAACCGCGTGTGTAGCCGTGATGGTCTCTTCTCAGTGGGGTCCGGGAAGTGAACACGGTGTTGGAGTTATGCTTGAACGTAAGCAGTCTAGGATCACTTCTGGATCATAGATTCTCGAACGAGCTTTGCCTTCTCTTCTTTCTCTCATTTGCGTATGTTAGCCACCATATATGCTAGTGCTTGCTGCAGCTCCACCTCACATACCTTTTACCTACCCATAAGCTTAAATAGTCTTGATCGCGAGGGTGTGAGATTGCTGAGTCCTCGTGACTCACAGATTACTTCCAAAACCAGTTTGCAGGTGCCGATGAAACCGTGCAGGTGACGCAACCGAGCTCAAGGAGGGGCTCGATGAAGACTGTGTTCGTTATGTTGTTCCGTGTTTCAGTTGATCAGTAGAGGAGCCCACTTGGGACGGTCGAGGATCTGTAGCATTAGGGATAGTCCTCTTTTATTTTGGTTCCATAGTCGGACCTTGTTTGTATCTGGATGATGTAATGTTATATGCATGTATTGAGTGAAGTGGCGACTGTAAGCCAACTATATACCTCTTTCCTTATTCAGTACATGGGATGTGTAATGATTACCCCTCTTGCGACATTGCTTACAATGCGGTTATGCCTCTAAGTCATGCTTTGACATGTGGGAGATATAGCCGCATCGTGGGCGTTACAAGTTGGTAATCAGAGCCTTCCCCGACCTTAGGAGCCCCCTGCTTTGATCGAATCGCTGGCGTTGTTGAGTCTAGAAAAATGTTTTGAGTCATTTAGGATTTTATATATCAGAGAGTTAGGAATTCTTTTTACTCCTCGGTCCCTTCGTCGCTCTGGTGAGGCATCCTGACGTAGAGTTTTGACTCTTCTCTTCTCTTCTCAAATTTCACTAAAAAAAATTAGGATCACACGGGTATCTTGGAATCGTTCCGATGGTTTTGTAACGAGAACATTGTTCTTGGTGCCTCCTGACATTCAGGGGTTGTGGCAGTGTCCCGGGGAGTTGAGCTCCGAGGTGTTGTCGTCACAATTTTATCGTTGTAGTTCTGGAATACCTGAGTTTCGCCGACATCAAAAATCTCTTTTATGAAGTTGTTGGTGAGACAACCTCGATGCCACCCAGTACTGGGGAGGGAGTTCGGGAGTATTGCCATAACTCGTATAACGGATGCTTTTCGAAGGTTGAGGTAAACGATTTCCAAAGGTTTCTTGGTTATGTGTTGAAGGATGGATATAGCTGGATGTAGGATTTGTTAGTTTTGGGTGAGATATTATGCTTCCCCTATATCCCCAACACTTGATTGCATAACCGGAAAGTTTCGGGAGTTTATAAGTGGGAATTCAAGTAGCTCTTAGGTTATCTTTCCGACAAATGTATGATATGAGATTGGGGTTCGACGCCTAGTGGTCCGCCTATCCACGGTTGGTTTTACAGTGGTCTCGTTGTGTCTTAAAGAGGCCTTGGCTATGCTGACTCGGGGACGCTTCGTATGTCATGTGCACTGCCTTGTACATGATGGTGCTATACGATCGAGCCCGTGTACGCCCCACCACGAAAACTTCGGACGAAATCTCTATCATATGTTTGTTCCGGCTTATTTTGCAAGCCAATCCTTTGTTTTGTTTTGAGTTGTGGTATTCGAGTTGCTTTGAAGTCAAATGTTGATTCCATACCTTCCCCAAATGGTGTTCTCATACTCCTATGTGAATATCAATCCTTCATGAGAATTGGGATTGTCATGTCAATCTTTTTCGACCAGTGTGTTTCTCTTCAAGTGGATCCGATCATTTCAACATCAGTAAGATCAATTATCATTTCTTCCCAACGGTGTTTGTTTCATCCGTCCCAAGTTGCCTTTGTTTTCTCACCCTCCCTCCCTTTGTTTCTTCAAGGGCTCAGATTTCTGAATCAAGTATCCATTTTATTCATGTGAATTTTCTCCATTCCTTTCTTTCAATGTTCTTACCCGGTGATTCTCATGAAGATACTAACGGAGCCTCAAGTTCATCATTCTTCATTCTTTTTCTTCTCCGGTGGATTCAATTCAAGCTTTTGGTGTTGATCATATCCTTTAACTCGTTTCAAATGTTTTCCATGCCGGTGCACCTTATTATCATTCCACTTCTCGCTATTCAATTGTTCCGGAGTGCTGAAGATATCTCGAGGTTGTTATCTCATTCGAGCCATTTAATTCAACCGGTGCAATCTCTCTTTTCAAGCAATCTTTTCAACGGTGTTTCTTTTGAGTGGGCTCTAACCCACAGGTCTTTTTCCATGGTCTTACCTGACTCTTCTAATTCTTTCCGGAGTTATTTTCAAATTCATTCAAAGATTGACGTAAGTATGAATTATCATCAGCCAAATGCCTTTCTCCAAGATCTTCCTAATTTTTTTCATTGTTGGCTCATCCTCTTCGCTTTTCATTCTCCCGGAGTATCTCAACAATTCATGATGGTGTTTTCTCGTCATCACTCTCGGCATTTGAAGACCGAAGAAGAGTTTTCCTCCATATCTTATCCGTTCTCTCAAGGATCCATGGTTTTAGCTTGATGGCATCCTATCATAATTGTTTTTGATTTTGAGAATTCTTTTCACCCATCCGGAGCTTTTCATGAGTTGTTTCCATTTCTTTCCTCCGAAGGTCATCTTTTCAAATATCATTCATTCTAGCTTTCAGCTCTCGTTCTCCAAATCTTACCGGTGCATCACTCAAGTATTATCTAATCAGCTCGTGATCTCTTCATTCTCATGGATCTAAATTCGCTCAACCATCTTCGTTTATTTGCTAATCCTTCCCGGTGTTTCTTCATTTTTTATTCATTCTTTTTTCAGTTCTTACGGTGGTCCGTTCAAGATTACTTTCCTCTTGTCATCATATCAAGTCAGTCGTTGTTTTCCAAATCCTACCGCTGGTTTGTTGAAGACCTCCTCAAGTTTGTGCTATATCTACCTTAATCCTTTTCAACAAGAATAAGTAGTATGCCAAATCCGTTGCTTGTCATCAATCTAAATTGGTGAAGGATGCCCATAATGTAATTCTTATTCTTTGTTTCACCCAAATGATCAATTCCTTATTCCGGAGGCTAATCAAATTCTCGTTTTCAATTGCTCATCTTTCTTTTCCCGAAGTCCCGAGGTTTCGCCATTTTATCTCGTCATGAAGATCCATCTAATCATTGCAAGGCTTCAACCTTATGCTTTTCATCCTTCATTTCATTTGATCATTCTTTTATTACCGGAGTTCTTTATGGAGGCTCTACATGATGGTTCATAAAGGATTTAATTCCTTCTCGAAGTTTTCATCGAGATTCTATTCAAAGGATCTCAATCATTCTTCATCTTACATTCCGAAGTGCAATTCCTTCTACCTTATCTTTTCAGGTGGTGTTATGTCATTTTGACAGTTTCCTTCATGTTTCATGATCGACAAGTTGTTCGAAATGACATATTTTAAAACCATCATTTTCAATTCGTTCATGAGATCCTTGGCAACCCATCAATCTCTTCATTGGAGTTATCTTGGGTTATATGTCACCTAAATCCTTCCCTAAGGAATGTCGCTATTGGGGTGCTTATCAATAATCCAAGATTCCTCCTATTCTCACGATGAAAGATTTTTTCATCTCTCCGCTGCTCTCAAGGAAGCAATTGTTTTCGTTTGTGGTAGGTTTTCACCTCAAGTTCTTGAGATGTTTTACATAAGCCCTCAACAAGCCTGTTCTTTTCGTTGTTGATTTCCCAACAACTCCGTTCAATCCTTCTTTTTAAGGATGCTCTCTCAAATTCATCTGACGTAGAACATGTTGTTTTCTCCTCCGTTCATTCCATTCCATTCTCGCATTTCTTCCGAAGGCATTGTGATGTTGCTCTCTTCGACCCATCATCTTGTTTTGTCAAGATCATGTTCAATTCCTTCTATTTGCAGTCGGAGTGCTGTACAAATTATATCATTCTTTTTCCTCCTCTATCTTGTTTTAACCGGGGTGTTGTCGTAATTGATCTTTATCGTTCCTTCTGCATCTCATTTCTACCGGAGTGCTTGCATGTACTTCCTATCCTTTGTAACACTTTTCTTATGCCGTTCAACCTACAAGGTTCTAGTAATGTTCCTTGTTCCTCTTTCCTAACGGAGTGTTTTCAACTTTGTTCATCCCCATTGTATTCTTTTCTCGAAGTTGGTCAACCTCTCAAGGTTCTTTGGTTTCACACGTTTGTCAAAGAATCAACTTAGTTTACCGCTTCTTTCTCTTCCGTTTTCCCTCCGGTGCCATTCTAGATCTCGGGACGAGATCCTCTCATAGTGGTGGAGTGTTGTGACGCCCCGAGACCGATGTGCCAGGTGTCTTCCAGTTATTCGTTGTTGTTGCCTTGTCATTTGCTTGCGTGTCATGCATCTCATATCATGTCATCATGTGCATCGCATTTGCATTCATGTTCGTCTCATGCATCCGAGCATTGTCCCCGTTGTCCGTTTTGCATTCCGGCGCTCCTATGTCATCCGGTGTCCCTTTCTACCTCTTATCGTGTGCGGGTATTAAACGTTTTCGGATTGGACTGAGACTTGTCATGTGGCCTTGGTTTACTACCGGTAGACCGCTTGTCAAGTTTCGTTCCATTTGGACTTCGTCTGATACTCCAACGGTTAACCGAGGGACCGAAAAGACCTCGTGTGTGTTGCAGCCCAACACCCCTCCAAAGTGGCCCAAAACCCACCTAAACCTCCTCCATCATCTAGATCGTTCGATCACGATCGCGTGGCCGAAAACCGCACCTCATTTGGACTCTCCTAGCTCCCTCTACCTATAAATAGGTGCCTTCCCCTCCATTTTCGCGGATGAACCCTAATTTTTTCCTCCCCGCGCCACCGGACATGTCCGCCCGGCGGTCGGACACGTCCAACCGCCCGCCGCAGCGAATCCCGTCTCGCCATGTGGCCGCCGTCGTCCCACCGCTGCCGCGGCCCGCGGAGCCCATCCGGGGCCCGCGCGAGCCCATATCGCCGCCGCCGCCACCCCGCGGGAGCCCGCGCCCGCAACCTCGCCAGATCTTCGCGTCGCCTTCACGACCGTCGCCGGCGACCAACTCCGGCGACCGGACCTTGACGCCTCGGCTGCCGGATCTCCCCGCGCCACCCGCCGGCGCGCCCGCCTTGCTCCGCTTCGGAGAACCCCGCACCCGAGCCCGGCCTTCTCCGCGCCTCCTCAACCGCTCGCAGTGCACCGCCGCTCGTCGTCGCCATCACCGACGACCTTCATCGCCGGAGCAGTCGCCGGATCACGACCCGCCGACCTCCTGCACCGCCCCGCACCCCTACCTCGCCTCCCGTCGCCTCCCAAACGAGCTCCAGCCCGGATCCGGCGAGATCCGGTGGAGGAAGCCCCGGATCCGACCTCCCCGGCCTTCTCCGGCCAACTCCGGTGGTATTCCGGCGAGATCCGCCGCCCGCGTTGACTTTCCGCGAGGTCCAAATTTTCTCCAAGTCATTTTTTCCTAGTAACTTTTAGGCATTTTCATCATGCCGTAACTCTGCAACCGTTGCTCCGATTCGTACATGTAGCATATCAAAATGTTCGTCTCGACGAGTACATCATTTCATCTCATTGCATCATTTTCATTTGAGCTCATCTTGATGCCTGAAATGCTGTTGGATGAGGGCTAGGTGATGATAGTTTCAGATCTGTTTCAGCAAATGCACTTTTGTCATTTTTGCCATGATTAATGTGTGCATGCTATGATCCTGAGCTCTACATGTGTTTTGAAGAATGCCATGTCATCTTTACAGGGGTGTATGCCATGTATTTTTGTGATCTTTGTGGTGACTAGCACAATCATGCAAAGTAGCTTACTCAATGATGCTGATTTCGGGGACTTAGAATTTCACCAAGTCCTTGCCCTGTCATTATTTTTATGCCATATGTTCATGTTGTTTCCTAGTGATCCGTCCTCTTTTGAGCATGATCAGTAATGATGTTTTGTAGATATTGTTGTGCTCCATCGATCCATGTCTTTGTTTGAAATTATGGAGCACCCTAGCTTGAGTCAATCGAGCTCTACTTTTGCTATGAAATGTTCCTGGCAGATTGTTAACATGTTTAGCAATTTTGCCGAGCTTGTTGTTGTTGATCCGTGCATGCTATGTTGTTGTTCTTGCCATGTCTAGCTTCTATGCCATGTCTATTTGCTAGGTGTATGATTAGTTTGTCATGCAATGCCTCGTAGTGAGCGCATCGAGCTCGTAAACATGCCTACTCGTTATCTGTTTTGCCATGCTCCAGTTTTTCACTAAGTCTGAATCTGTTTATGTTTTTACTATGTTCACATGCTTGCAATTGTATTTTCTGATCCCGTTTGGCTTATGGTCAGTAAGGGACTTTTGTTGTATTCTTTGAGTAGCTACATTCCATGCCTTGCTTTGCCATGATATGTCCCTGTAGCATGTAGTTATCATGCTCTAAACATTGCTTCCTGATGTTAACTTCCCGACATGCTGTTAATTTCACTAAGTCTGAAACCTGTAATCTTTTGCACTTTTGCCATGCTTGTTTGAACCTGCCATGTATTTTGTTGTCATGTTGGGGTGCTGTAGCACGTTGTCCTTGATGCATTTAGAAGGCTACTTGTTGTTTATCACAGACCGGTGCCATATTTGTTTTGCTTGCCATTTCCAAACTGTGCATCCGATTCCGGTGATCTTTATATCGGTTTCGACCGAAATCAACTCCCCTTTCCAGTGGCACTCTTGGATTTCCATGTTGAGGCCAGGTTCAATCATTCCTTTCCAAATCATGCATATGCATCGCATAACGTATCCCGCATATCATGACATGTTTGGCATCATGTTGTTTGAGCATTGCACGTGGTTGATTGTGTTCCTTTTGCTTGTTGTTCTTGTTTGGGTAGAGTTGGGAGACGAGTACGTGAACAAGGAGCCCATTGAGTACACTTACGAGGATCAAGTCAACTCTGAGAACTTTGTAGGCAAGATGACCATACCCTCGAAATCACTTCTATCTTTGCTTGCTAGATGCTCGCTCTTTTGCTATGCCTATGCTACGATACCTACCACTTGCCTATCATGCCTCCAATATTGCCATGTCAAACCTCTAACCCACCTTGTCCTAGCAAACCGTTGTTTGGCTATGTTACCGCTTTGCTCAGGCCCTCTTATAGCGTTGCTAGTTGCAAGTGAAGATTGGAGATCGTTCCTTGTTGGAACATGTTTATTATTGGGATATCACCATATTATCTTGTTTATCTTAATGCACCTATATACTTGGTAAAGGTTGGAAGGCCCGGCCTTATGCCTGGTGTTTTGTTCCACTCTTGCCGCCCTAGTTTCCATCATATCGGTGTTATGTTTCCGGATTTTGTGTTCCTTACACGGTTGGGTTATAATGGGAACCCCTTGACAGTCCGCCTTGAATAAAACTCCTCCAGCAAGGCCCAACCTTGGTTTTACCATTTGCACTAACAACCTAGCCATTTCCTTGGGTTTTCGGAGCCCGAGGGTCATCTTTATTTTACCCCCCCCCCCCGGGCCAGTGCTCCTCTGAGTGTTGGTCCAAACTGAGCTTCCTGCGGGGCCACCTCGAGGAAACTTGAGGGATGGTTTTACTCGTAGCTAGTCTCATCCGGTGTTGCCCTGAGAATGAGGTACGTGCGACTCCTATCGGGATTCGTCGGCACATCAGGTGGCTTTGCTGGTCTTGTTTCACCATCGTCGAAATGTCTTGTAACCAGGATTCCGAGTCTGATTGGGTCGTCCTGGGAGAAGGAATATCCTTCGTTGACTGTGAGAGCTTGTGATGGGCTAAGTTGGGACACCCCTGCAGGGATTTGAACTTTTGAAGGCCGTGCCCATGGTTATGGGCAGATGGGAATTTGTTAATGTCCGGTTGTAGAGAACTTGACACTCAACTTAATTAAAATGCATCAACCGCGTGTGTAGCCATGATGGTCTCTTCTCGGCGGAGTCCGGGAAGTGAACACGGTGTTGGAGTTATGCTTGAACGTAAGTAGTCTAGGATCACTTGATCATAGATTCTCGAACGAGCTTTGCCTTCTCTTCTCGATCTCATTTGCGTATGTTAGCCACCATATATGCTAGTGCTTGCTACAGCTCCACCTCACATACCTTTTACCTACACATAAGCTTAAATAGTCTTGATCGCGAGGGTGTGAGATTGCTGAGTCCCCGTGACTCACAGATTAATTCCAAAACCAGTTTGTAGGTGCCGATGAAACCATGCAGGTGACGCAACCGAGCTCAAGGAGGGGCTCAATGAAGACCGTGTTCGTTATGTTGTTCCGTGTTTCAGTTGATCAGTAGAGGAGCCCGTTGGGACGATCGGGGATCTGTAGCATTAGGGGTAGTCTTCTTTTATTTTGGTTCCGTAGTCGGACCTTGTTTTTATCTGGATGACGTAATGTTATATGCATGTATTGAGTGAAGTGGCGACTGTAAGCCAACTATGTACCTCTTTCCTTATTCAGTACATGGGATGTGTAATGATTACCCCTCTTGCGACATTGCTTACAATGCGATTATGCCTCTAAGTTGTGCTTCGACACGTGGGAGATATAGCCGCATCGTGGGCGTTACATAACTCCTACTCGTCCTCGAGTAGGTAAGTGATAAAAACAGAATTTTTGATGTGGAATGTTGCCTAACATGCCATATCATATTATTTTCTTTATAGCATGGAAATTTGGACTTTTATATTGTTCAAAGCAATACTCTAGTTTTGACATGATAACTTAAATACTCAAGCATATCAACAAGCAACCATGTCTTTCAAAATATCAATGCTAAAATAAGATATCCCTAGCCCATCATGCTTAATCATTGATCCATTCATGAAACACACTCACATATTAACTACACCCAATGCTCAAGCACGATCATAGTGCCACCTAGTTGGTGATTTTATAAGAGAAGATGGAGACTCAAATTAAAAAATGCATAAAGTAGAAGAAAGGCCCTTCACAGAGGGAAGTAGGGATTTGTAGAGGTGTCAGAGCTCAAAGCGAAAAACTTAGAGATAAATAACATTTTGGGAGGTGTGCCCTTCCCACCAAAGAAAATGACTTAGAGTTCCCAACACTTTCCATGCTAGATATATCATAGGCGGTTCCCAAACAGAAAATAAAGTTTATTCCTTTTTCCTCCATACTTTCACTTTCCATGGCTAACTGTATCCACGGGTGCCTTCCATACCAACACTTTCCAAGGAATTTATTATTTGACAACATAAAGTCAATTCATTTTTCATTTCGGGACTGGGCATCCCTAATACCATTGCCTTACTCTTGTGCAATGACAAGTGAATAAACACTCATCGTGAGAATAACACATCTAGCATGGAAAATAGTAGCCACCCCTCACCGCTCCGCGAGCAGAACAAACACACAAAAGAGAAGTTTATTTGGAAAATTAGAGATGGCACATACAAATTTGCTTAGAACGGCAAAATAATACCGCATATAGGTAGATATAGTGGACTCATTTGGAAAAATTGGTTTAAAGGTTTTTGTATGCACAAGTAGTGATCATACTTAGTGCAAAATGAAGGCTAGCAAAATATTAAGAAGCGGCCTACCAAGAAACAAATAATCTCATAAGTGAGCATTAAGCATAATTAACACCGAATAATGCACCACAAGTAGGATCTAATTTCATTGCATAATTATTGAATTTCGTGCTTGCGTAGGGAATCACAAACCTTAACAATAATATTCTTACTAAAGCATAATTACTCATCAAGATGACTCACATATCACATCATCATATCTCAAAACTATTACTAAGAATCAAGTTTATTTTGTCCAATGATATTCATGAAAGTTTTATTTATATCCTTCTTGGATATCTATCACTTCGGGACTAATTTTTATGTGTAGATTTTGATAAGCTCAAACAAATATAAGTGAAGATCATGAGCATAATATTTCTTTCTCTCAAATTAATTTAAGTGAAGCAAGAGAGAATTTTCTTGAAAAAATTAATAGCTCTCAAATAAATTTAAGTGAAGCAAGAGAGCATTTCTTCAAAAATACTAAAGCACATCATGCTCAAAAAGATATAAGTGAAGCACTAGAGCAAGTCCATAGCTCATAAAAATTTAAGTGAAGCATAGAGAGAAATGATCAAAAATTATAGATACGTTGGAGACGTATCAGTAAGATGTGCCACAACAGTTTCAGATTCATAACCATAGAAATGATCAGATTCAACCAAACTAATTAACTCGGGATCAATAGAGAATTCATAATCCTTATCAGTAGCAAAGATAGGTGAAGTAGCAAAATTGGGATCATATTTAATTCTAGCATTCAAAGATTTTTCTTTTAGCTTAGCTAACAATTTCTTAAGATCCTCTCTATCATTGCAAGCAAAGAAGTCTCTAGCAGTTCCTTCATCCATAACATAACCCTCCGATACAATAGGCAATTCATATCTAGGGTGAGAATCATAATCTTCATCATCCATAATATCATTAGTTTCAGTAATTTCATTCTCTCTAACCCTAGAAAGTTGTTCATCAAGAAATTACCTAGTGGCAGCATTATCAAGCATAGAAGTAGTATCATCATAAGCATCGTGCACAACAGAAGTGGCATCATCAGTAACATGCGACATATAGAAATCAATAGTAGGTGCAGGTGTCGCACGTTTACGTAAAACAGAAGGAGAATCAAGTGCAGAGCTAGATGGCAGTTCCTTACGTCCCCTCGTAGTCGAGGGATAGATCTTGGTTTTGTTGTCTTTCAGATTCCTCATAGTGATCAACAGATATAAATCCCAAGTGACTCAGAGAATAGAGCTATGCCCCCCGGCAACGGCGCCAGAAAAAGGTCTTGATAACCCACAAGTATAGGGGACCGCAACAGTTTCCGAGGGTAGAGTATTCAACCCAAATTTATTGATTCGACACAAGGGGAGCCAAAGAATATTCTCAAGTATTAGCAGCTGAGTTGTCAATTCAACCACACCTGAAAGACTTAATATCTGCAGCAAAGTATTTAGTAGCAAAGTAGTATAGAAGTAACGGTAGCAAAAATAACAGTAGCAGTTTTGTAGCAATCATAATAGTGGCAACGGAAAAGTGATGGAGCAAAGATCAATATATGACAAACTTGTAGGTAATGGATCAATGATGGATAATCATGTCGGATGGCATTCATCATGCAACAGTTATAATATAGGGTGACACGGAACTAGCTCTAATTCATCAATATAATGTAGGCATGTATTCCGAATATAGTCATATGTGCTTATGGAAAAGAACTTGCATGACATCTTTTGTCCTACCCTCCCGTGGCAGCGGGGTCCTATTGGAAACTAAGGGATATTAAGGCCTCCTTTTAATAGAGTACTGGACCAAAGCATTAGCACTTAGTGAATACATGAACTCCTCAAACTACGGTCATCACCGGGAAGTGTCTCGACTATTGTCACTCCGGGGTTGCCGGATCATAACACGTAGTAGGTGACTATAAGTTGCAATATCGGATCAAGAACACAAATATATTCATGAAACATAATAGGTTCAGATCTGAAATCATGGCACTCGGGCCCTAGTGACAAGCATTAGGCATAGCAAAGTCATAGCAACATCAATCTTAGAACATAGTGGATACTAGGGATCAAACCCTAACAATACTCACTCGATTACATGGTAAATCTCATCCAACCCATCATGGTCCAGCAACCCTACGATGGAATTACTCACACACGGTGGTGAGCATCATGAAATTGGTGATGGGGGATGGTTGATGATGACGATGGCGACGGATTCCCCTCTCCGGAGCCCAAAACGGACTCCAGATCTGCCCTCCCGAGGAAGAACAGGGCTTGTCGGCGGCTCCGTATTGTAAAACACGATGAATCCTTCTCTGTGATTTTTTTTCTCCCCGAACGTGAATATATGGAGTTGGAGTTTAGGTCGGTGGAGGTCCAAGGGGCCCAGAAGGACGGGTGGCGCGCCCCCACCCTTATGGCCAGGGTGTGGGCCCCCTTCACTGGATTCTTTCACCAGTATTTCTATTAATTCCAAAACTGATATCCGTGAATTTTCAGGTCATTCCGAAGACTTTTATTTCTGCACAAAAATAACACCATGACAATTCTGCTGAAAACAGCATCAGTCCGGGTTAGTTCCATTCAAATCATGCAAGTTAGAGTCCAAAACAAGGGCAAAAGAGTTTGGAAAAGTAGATACGACGGAGACGTATCATGTACCTACAGGCAAGCTTTTGGGCTTTCTAGTCTCCGAGAGAGGCATTGAAGCTAACCCGGAGAAGATTAAGGCTACTACTTCATTGGCTAAACTGGCATGTATCAATGATGTTCGGCACCTGGCGGGTCATATTGCTGCTTTGAGACGATTCATAAGCCGCCTGGGAGAGAAGGCAATCCCTCTGTACTAGATTATGAAGAAAGCAGACCACTTTGTTTGGAGTGATGCGGCTAATGAGGCATTTGAAGCACTCAAGAAACAGCTGGTTGAGCCACCCATCCTTGCAGCTCCTATTGAGAAGGAACCCTTGCTTTTATATGTAGCGGCTAACAGCAGAGCTGTTAGTGTGGCGGTTGTAGTGGAACGAAGGAGACGGGCAAGGAGTACCCAGTACAGAGGTCGGCTTATTATGTCAGTGAAGTGTTAATTGAATCTAAACAATGATACCCACATTGGCAGAAGTTGGTGTATGGGGTGTTCATGGCTAGTCGCAAGCTGAAGCACTACTTTCTCGGCCATCCCATTACAGTTGTCAGTTCTGCGCCTTTGGGAGATATTATTCAAAATAGAGAGGCCACATGACGGGTTGCCAAGTGGGCAATAGAGCTTCTTGGAACTCATGGCTTGAAATATATGCCCAGAACAGCAATCAAGTCTCAGGCTCTTGTGGATTTCATCAATGACTGGACAGAGTTGTAGATGCCCGAGGAGAAGCCGGATAATACATATTGGACTATTCATTTCGATGGGTCCAGGCAACTAGAAGGCTCGGGGCTGGAGTTATTTTGACTTCCCCATGAGGTGACAAATTTTGTTATGTTTTAAGGTTAATGTTTCCTTGCACTAACAATGCGGTTGAATATGAGGCATTACTTCATGGCCTTAGGATGGCTAAAGAGATGAATTTAAGTCGGGTCAGGTGTTTTGGCGATTCATATTTAGTGGCTCAGCAAGTTTCAGGCACTTGGGATTCCAAAGACCCGCTCATGGTGGCTTATCGCGGGGCGGTTGACAATATTGCTGGTTACTTCAAAGGTTACCAGGTAGAACATCTTGATCGCAGGAAGAATGAGGCGGCCGATGTGTTAAGCCGGCTGGGGTCTCAATGTAAGTCGGTGCCCCCTAATGTCTTTCTTGATGTATTGAATAATCCTTGAGTCAAATTACCATCAGAGGAGGATCTTGCTATTCCTGACCCGGAGGCACAGTTGGTGGAAGCTCTCCATGTTATTCCTGATTGGACAGTTCCATACTTGGCTTATATGACCCGGGGCGAGTTACCTGAGGATGAAACTTTGGCCAGAGAGATAACCCGGTGGTCTAAGTCTATGACTATTGTCAATGGCGAGTTACACCGATGCAGTGTCACGGGCGTGTTCTAGCATTGTGTTTCTCCTGAAGAGGGCCGTGAGATTTTAAGGGAAATCTATGAAGGGGATTGTGGTCATCATGTCGGCTCTAAATATCTTGTGGCCAAAGCTTTCCGACATGGATTTTATTGGTTGACGGCTCATGCTGATGCAGAGGATCTTGTTAGTAAGTGTGATGGCTGTCAGAAGTTCTCTCGATGGGCTCATGTGTTGGATCAAGAATTGAGGATGATTCCAATTACTTGGCCGTTTGTAGTCTGGGGGCTTGATATGGTTGGACCTTTCAAGAGGTCTAAGGACAAGAAAACCCACCTCCTGGTGGCGGTTGATAAATTTGCCAAGTGGGTTGAGGCAGAGCCAGTTAGCAAGTGTGATGCTGCGACGGCGGTTCAATTCATAAAGAAAGTAATCTTCCGTTTTGGTTACCCTCATAGTATCATAACTGATAATGGCACTAATTTGTCTAAGGGTGCTATGAGAGAATTCTATCAGCATGAGCATATCTGTCTTGACGTCTCTTCAGTGGCTCATCCACAGTCTAATGGTGAAGCCGAGAGGGCTAATCAAGAAATCTTGAGAGGTATCAAACCTCGGCTTATGGTTCCTTTGCAGCGAACACCGGGTTGTTGGGTCAAGGAATTACACTCAGTACTTTGGAGTATCAACACTACCCCAACAGGTCAACAGGCTATACGCCTTTTTCATGTTCTATGGGGCAGAGACGGTTCTTCCAAGTGATATCCGTCATGACTCGCCTTGTGTGGCGGCTGATGCTGAAGCTACTAATGAGATAGCACGCCAATATACACTTGATGTGTTGGATGAGGAGCGTGACCTTGTGGCGACTTGTTCGGCGATCTATCAGCAAGACATGCGTTGCTATCATAACCGCAAAGTCAAAACCCGAACCTTTCAAGAAGGCGGCTTGATGCTTTGATTGATTCAAGACCAAACGGATATGCATAAGCTATCCCCACCTTGGGAAGGACCTTTTGTGGTTAGCAAGAACCTAAACAACGGGTGATACTACCTCATTGATATATGAGAACACAAGGACTTGCGTAAGTCGGAGGAGGAGACCCGTCGGCCCTGGAATATTGCTCATCTTCGGCCTTATTACATTTGAGCCACCGGCTTTTGTTGTTGTACATACTTTTATCAATGTATATATTATGATCAATGTAATAAAGCCAACATCCTTGATAATTCAGGGCCTCTGTTGTTTCATTTATAAGCATCTGAGTCTTTATTATTTGTTCATAAGGTCACTTGGGGGCTTCCAACCCACCGGATTTAGCTTTCTTACCCTCTTGACCAGGCATGGACGCTGAATCCCGAGTTTGTCCTGCCTATCTGCATGATGCTACTCCGCCAGGTAATCCTAAATGACCCACCGTACTCTTAACAGTCAATATTTTTTAAGACCCTGAACTCGTTAAGGTTAAAATGATGGTTTGTCATGTGAAGGCCAGCTTACAGTGAGCGAGGATAACTCTAAGGCTGCGCGGCCTATGAAAGCACTTGGATTTTTGAGGCTATGCGGCCCATGAAAGCACTTGAATTTTAAGGTTGTGCGGGCTATGAAAGCACTTGAATTTTTCTGAATTCCTTTCCTTATGAACATTTTGGATTTGTATCGTTTGAAGAATTTTTCTGCTCAAGTCCGTTTGGTACAATTCAGGCCATGCAGCCCTGAACATATGACTCATGTTTGAGCATTTTTTGGGTTTGGTAACCCTCCCTGATGGCGAACTTTAAGTCGCTAGGACACTATTGCCTTGAGAAAACAAGATCATGATATTTCATGGCTTCGGGTTAATACCCTCTACAGATATTCATTATCAAGATGATACCATGATTTCAGTCTACAAGTATGTCTTTCAATAATTATATGAGTATTTGGGGTGTGATAATCTGCCCTGGCTTTAGACTTTAAGTCGCCAGAATATCTTGGGTTAGATGGCCTTTTGACTAGTCTCTGTAAATATTTCAAACACTGTTATATTTGGGTTTGCCACCCGCCTTGGCTTAAACCGATAGGGTATATGTTGTTTAACCTGTGTGCGGGAAATATGAAAAAATTGATCTGCCCAACGTGAATGATGATATTATGGGAAAGCACAGTGGTGGGTCATAAATATCAAATTGGTGGTTTAAACAGTTAAAGGCTAACATGCACGATGGCATGACAGATCATTGTTTTCAAAACTAGCCTATTACAAAGTCACCATGGACCTGCATAATTGGAACAAAGTGTTTTTTCAGCATAGAATGTATATGCCCTGATTCGAGAGCCGCCTGGTATCAGTTATCTTCATCGCGGCGGGTTGATGACTCCGGGTCATCCCGCTCCGGCTCTCCTTCTTCGCCCATCTGGATGTCAGGTGACATCTAGTCGATGCCAGTTAAGGCTTTGAATATAGCTTCATCACTGATAATTGGGGACGGATCAACATCAGGGGCAAAAGTATGCTTACGCGTTGGAGGTGTGAGATCCACGACATCATAAGCCGGCGCCTTGGCCTTAGCATTCTCCATGGTGTACAGCGGTTGATATCGGGATAAATCAGTATCCTCGGCCAATTTGCACGCCAAGGGACGCATCTTCTTTACGCATTTTGCAAAGTTCGTCTGATCAAAAGGAAACCCATCTTCCTTGAGTCTTGGGCAGCCAGTAGCCATTTCCTCTGGGTCCAGTTCCTCTTACCATGCTTTGGCTCCTCTAAGAGTTGTAATGGCACCAGCGCGGGTGGCTGATCGTTTTATCTCTACCAGGTTTGAGGCATTATAGACAATTTGGCTAGCATCTCACTGATGAGTGTTGGCAGATGTTTACCGTTGGAGATAGCCACAAGAGTCCGTTGAGTGAGAGTATATAATTGTTCAACCAATGCATATGTGGCTTTGAGCTTTACAAGCATGTCCTGGCCAAGATTGGAGCTCCTGGGGCCTGTTGAGTAAACGTACAGATGAGTCACCAGACGGGTCAAAATAAATAGGTTGTGAAAGGCTAAAAATTAAGTGTTACTTACTGAAGATGACAGCTCTCATGAGATTAATGTGACGCTTTAAGCCGGATAACTCCTCAGTCACCGGCTTAAGAGCATCTTCGGCTCTTTTCAATAGCGCCGCCTTCTTAGTCTCCCAGCCGGCTCTTTCAGTGTTGAAGTCTATTTTTTATCTTTCAGTTACTTCCAAGGCGGCTTCCAGTTCTGACCTGGACTTGGAAGTTTCTGCTTGCTGCGACTTTATGTTCTGCCTCAAATCGCCCACTTGTGATTCCTTCGTGCTTAATTCAGCCTGAAATGCAATAATCAAGCAGTACTTAGCAGTTATGATGGTTATTTTATTGAACTCCAAGCACATTACAAGCACTCTACTTGGCACTTGGGGGCTAATGTAGGTCATTTCAAAATTGTTTAATGACCTGGCTCAATTTTTCAGTTTAAGCTGGCCCTTGGGGGCTACATGTTTGGATTTTTTCCATGATTCTAAGTCTCAGCTCAGCTTTTCAAGTTTAAGTCGGCCCTTGGGGGCTACTGATTCAGATCTAATTGGGATAAATTGGTTTTGGGAAGCTACAGTGTGAAGACTATTATTCAAGTATATAGTACATTCAATTCTTTCTTATCCTCTAGACTTGGCGGCTAAACATGGATTCATATGGAAAGGGGTTGATAATTTACCCCAAAGAGTTCCTTAATAAGGTTTACTAAGTCGGCCTCCATGTCACGGTTGGTATGGAGGTGACTCAAGTAGCCTGCGTGGATATCACTTGCGCTAAAGCTTGCGTAAATCTCCAGGTCCAGCTTCAATTTGCCTTTTTTGGTAGTTAAAACCTCTTCCTTGGCACTGTGTTTGGCTAAGGCAGTAGAATTCCCTAGTTCTGTGTAGCCTGTGCCAGTGATGATAACATCCTCGGCAACCTTTTGAGAGGGGTTTTCTTCGGCGGGCTTGGCAGGGCTAGGCGGGCCATGACTAGTCGTCGGGTTAACTTCAACATCCATTTGTTCAGGGATGGTGACATCAGCTGAACGTGGCGGGTCATTAATGAGCTCTGTTGGATCTTGAGTATGAGCCTCGGAGATATTGGCAGATTGTTTTTCTGGCTCAACCATTTTAGGATCTTTGGAAGACCCGCCAAGTTTATGCTTCTTACTAGCTTTGGCCATCCCTTTGTGGTCAAAATATAGGAACATGAGTATATAATCATAACATATTGATCAACAAATAAAAGCAAGTGTAAATACTTACCCAGGGGCGACTTTGAAGACAGGCATCTGGGTCCCTGAAGAATCGCCACATGATGGAGGTGTTTGTCGGTGTCAAAACCGCCCGATCTCGGGTAGGGGGGTCCCGAACTGTGCGTCTGAGGATCGAAGGTAATGGGAGACAAAGGGGACACAATGTTTACCCAGGTTCGGGCCCTCCTAATGGAGGTAAAACCCTACTTCATGCTTGATTGTCTTTGATGAGTATAGGGGTTACAAGAGTCGATGTACCTCGAGATCATGATGGCTAAACCCTAGTTGTCTAGCCTATGTAAATTCTGATAGCCTATATGAACTAAACCATCTGGTTTATATAGACACCGGAGGGGCCTAGGGTTGTACAGAGTCGGCTTGCAGAAGAAGGAAATTATACATCCGGACGCCAATCTTGCCATCCACGCATAGGAGAGTCCTATCCGGACACGGGGGGAGGCCTTCTACCTTGTATCTTCACGGCCCATCAGTCCGGCCCATATCGCACAGCCCGGACACCCGACGACCCCCTAATTCATGACTCCCTCAGTAGCCCCTGAACTAGTCTTCAATGGCGATATGTTCGGCACGCAGATTGTCTTTGACATTGCAAGGCGGGTTCCTCCTCCCGAATACTTCAAAGCAATCTTCTGAATAAAAGAACTGTATCCGGCTCTACATGACAGTCACAACCCTCAATCACGAAGGCAAAATATTTAATCAAAATAATGTCTGTCAACTGACAACTTTTTCAGCAAAATGCCACGTCTGGCCTCTTTAACATTTCGAACCGTTTTTGCCTCCCGCTTCGTGTTCCGAGGCGCGGCCTCTATTGACACGTCTTATAAAAATAGAGATCGTGTCCGCTTATCGTGGGATCCTCATCAATACGGTTTGGGTAGTCCAACCATGTCATTCGCACGACCCCTTGGGAATATGCGAGTTTTAAGGCTTGAGGGGAGCGCTTGATATCCATTGCCTATATATGTGGATAAAGATCCCGCTTTTCTCCCCACGCCTTCTTCCGTCTCCTGTTTTCTCACCCTCAAGCTCCAGCGCCCAAGCCTCAATCTTTCCCACCGCCACCAACCTCTCCAGCCATGTCTGGATCTAGCTCGAAGGGCAAGTGGGAGGCCTCCTCCGTCACGGAGAAGGATGTCAAGGAGCTCTGGGAGGCGGGGTACCTATCTGCGGACATCGCACACAGGCTCCCTACCAAGGAGCAGGTTATCCCCACCCCGGAGCTCGGCGAAAGGGTTGTGTTCATCCCTCACTTCCTCCATGGACTAGGGTTACCCCTCCACCCCTTTGTTCGCGGCCTCATGTTCTACTACGGGCTAGATTTCCATGATCTAGCCACAAATTCTTTCCTGCACATCTTGGTGTTTATCGTCGTGTGCGAGGCGCTACTCTACATCCCCCACACTTCAGCCTATGGCTAAAAGTTTTCAATGTGAAGCCGAAGGTGGTCGATGGGCAGCACGCGGACTGCAGCGGCGCCATGGTGAGCAAGCTCCCGAACACCACTTGGCCTAAAGGGGACTTCATGGAGACCGTCAAGGTGTGGCAATAGGAGTAGTTCTACATCACCGAACCCCGCGCCGCCAGGTGGGCGGCCACTACTGAGTTCAGATCCAGACCCCCTATGCGACTCGCGTCGTGGACCAACAAGGGTTTGGACTGGGGGTCGACCGCGGAAGTGCTGACGCTGCAAAAGCGCATCAAAAACATGATAAGCAAGAAAACCAGTCTCACTAACGTGATTCAGGTGATGCTCTTCCGTGGGATCCTCCCCTGCCAACTCTGGCCTCTCCATATGTGGGAGTTTAATCCGGAAGTTCCCCGGACCCTGCAGCGCTTCTTTGGCACAACGCACGAAGAGATCTGGAAGCTGCTCTTCAATGCCCAGAAGACGTGGCCGAAGAAGACCGAAGACATTGGCCTCGACAGCGAAAATCCGGCCACTCCGGTAAGTGTGTTATTCCCGAACATACACTTGGCCCACAAATTCTTGGTCATAACGAGTTTTCCGTCCATCTCACAGGGCTGGATAGCGAAGGCGGAGCGGATCAAGTTTTTTCGGCACCGCTGCCTGAAGATACGGCCACACTCCAGCTCATGAAGATGCTGGTTCCGACGCCCTATCAGACGCCAGAGAAGAAGGCCAAGAAGAAGAGCAAGGAGGCTAAGGGCGGCCTCCGCCGTAAGGGTACTTCGGACGTAGTGTCCAGAGAGACCGAAGTCCCCTCCTCCCACGAGGGAGATGAAGACGAAGAGGAGGACGAGGAGGCGGAAAGTGACTCTCCCCTCATGGGGAGGAAAAAGAAAATGGCAGCCTCCACAGACCCGGAGGAGGGGGTGTCCAAGAGGGGAAGATAACCCTCTCGGATGGTTCGGATTCGGATGCCGAACACATCCCCAAGAGGCGCCCCAGGGTGAAGCCCCTGGCCACATCGTAAGTATCAAAGGATACTTTACAAATATCCGGTCTTTTATGTTTTCAATATAACATATTATGTTGTGTGTATTTCAGTCCTGCCCGCGACCTCCCCCATCCATCGCTACCTGAGGGGAGCTCTCTGGCACCAGAGATGATGGAGAGCGAGACGCCTCCGCGAGCCTCTCCGCCAACCACCGCGGATGACACTGAGGTGTTGTCCCGAAGGGCCTCTCCGGGCCACGGAGAGGTGAGGGAGGCTGCCAATACGGCGCCTGACGGTGAGGCCTCGGCTGCCGAGAACATGGGGGATGCAACCCCCATGGAGACCGACGACGGGGGGCCTGACCAATCCGGCCCCCAGTCAAACACTATTCCGGAGACCCATATGGCTCCGGAATCGAGCGAGCAACCCCCTTCAAAGGAGGGGGAGCGTCGACTCTGACGGCGACCTCCACTAATCCGGAGGTGCCGAATACTCTAACAGAGGCACTATGACATGCTGCCATCGTGGAGGAGCACCGCACCCTGATGGGTGTGGTGGTTGAGAAGGTTCAGTCCGCAAAGAGCGGGCTGAACGAAGCCTTCACCAGCGTGCTAACAGGCTTCGAGGTATGCGATGTAATACTCTTAGACGCTTTTCATATGAAGGAAATATGCCTGTATATAGATAGTAGCCCTTGAGACTCTGCTCGGTTTTGAAAAAGGCCGAACAGAGGATCGAGTAGTAATCGCAGGAGGTGACGTACTTGTCTATTGGATAACAGGCTTCCCTGTTGGTGGCGACTGCCCAGGCCGCTGAAGTTTCCGAACTCAATCGAAAGCTGAAGCTGGCTGATGATGAGATCGACCGCATTAACAAGCGGTTCGATGAGGCGCAAGGTATGTTTAAAAGAGCTCTTATATGCCTGAAGTGATATGCAAATTCAGAGTTAAGCTCATGCACTGCTATGATTATGATTGCAGGTAGCGCGGCCAAGGTCGAGACCCTGAAGAGCGCCCTTGCCCAAGCCAAGGAGCAGGCGAAGGCGAGCAAAGTGGCCGATGATAAAGCGGCTGCGGATTTAAAGACCGAACAGGTCGCCCGCCGCCAGCACGAGGAGAGGGTGGCCGAGGTAGAGCAAGAGCTTAAGGACGCCATCGGCAAGTGCGAGGCCTTGTAGGAAAAGAGTGCGGCCCAAGCGGCCGATCTCGCCAAGGCCCTCCAAGAGGCCAAAGAGGCGCGGACCGAGTCCCGGGCGGCTCGGGAGGAGATCCGGTAGGCCAAACAGATAGCGGTTGGTAAGCCCTTTCTTTTTCAGAGTATATTTGGTGGTCAAAGATATGCCTTGCTCACTCGACTATGGAGTTCTCTAGACGCCTTTGTGGATCTTCCGAAGAGTGCTACCGACGCCGCGCAGTTCTTCCGGGCCCAGGAGGGGAACATGACGGAGAAGCTCTTCTGGTCACAGTTCCTGGCGCTGGAGCGTCCGGCGCTATTGAACAACCACATGATGCAACTGGCGGAGCTGCATAGGATGTCCGTCTTGGCCATGAAGGACGTCATAGTCCAGCTTTGGCCAACCGAACCTATTCCTAGCAGCTACTTCGGCCTGGTGAAGCGACTCGCCGACGCACTGCCCCGAGTTGAAGCTGTAAAGCGCTCAGCGTGCATAGAGGGTGCGCGGATGGCCTTTGCCTGTGTCAAGATGCACTGGGCGAAGATGAAGGCCACCGTCGTGGCGACCGAGGGCCCACCCGAAGGCAATGACCACCGTAAGCCGGAGCGGTATTTTGACGATGTCGTGGAGGGTGCCCGAATAGTAGAGGGCCAATGCTCAAAGGATATTATGTTTGAGTGAATATGATATATTTATCCAGATTTTGTGTTATGAACCAGGGCCTATAATATATGTATGCTTTTATCTGAAATTACTTTCCTCCTGTGCAGCCGTTTTTTAATTCTGAGAGTTTGTCAGACGTCGGCTTCAGCCCCCACGTAGATGCTACGGGGGTGTTCGGAATAGCGCACGGTCACACTTGACCCAACGTCTTGGTCCGTAAAGGAGGTGTTTGCACAACGAACCAGGCAATCAGACTATGCAGCTTTATCACTTTCACTTAGCCATAGGAGTTTGACGGGGGGACTAAGTACTAGCCCCTGGTGCATATGCGGCTATCCGAACTGGGATGCCTTAGGCGCGTGACTAGACGAAGGCCAGTCCTTCGTATAATATGGAAGAATTGCAAGAGATTTATAGCAAGTCATCGAATCGTCGGCCAGCTCTCGCCGTATCATGACAGTCAGTTTTTGGCTTTCTCTACTAAGGTGTTTGACCGGACAAACCAGAAACACAATCGCAATAGTTCTCCCTTTACTACCCTAGCCGAACAAGAGGAGCATAAGGTAGTAATCACAGGAGCCGGGCAACCCAGCTATTGACCAAAGACATGATTTGAAGCTGATGCATATAATGCAATATTCAGGACGCCGAAGTATACTCTAGAAGTGTTCGGACTTTTTGAAAATATGTGTGGACGAATAGAGCCCCTGGCATTTAAGCCATACCAAAGTATATATAGCAATCTGACGCAAAGAAGGAATACATATTTTATGAAATAAACCAATGCCGAACAGGGGTTGGTGAAAAATTGTTTCCATTATAATCTAATTGATACGTCAAAACATGTTATGACAGATAATCACTACAGGAATCAGCTATTTTGCCGTCTGCCACGGCGGACGGCAAAGGCATGAACGGCGGACGGCAAAGAGAGCGGACGGCAATAATTGCGCTGTCAGTCCGTTAAGTGGCTAACGGCAGGCCTTTGCCGTCCGCCGCTGACGGCAAAATTTCTAGTGTCTTTGCCGTCCGCCGTATGATGTCATCTACACGTCACTACATGGCAGGTTCTTTGCCGTCTGCCACTGATGGCAAAGTCTTTGCCGTCTGCCACTGTAGGCAAACTGACCAAATGGGTCAGCTCCCAGGAAGCACAGCTGGATGCCACGTGTCTTCTTTGCCGTCCGCGGCAGACGGCAAAGAGCCCGTTGCCGTCGGTGGCAGACGGCAAAGAGCCTGCATATTGGCTCTTTTATCTGTTTTTTATTAAATCCAACAATTTTCATCACAAATATATATGACATATATAGATATATTTCAAAAGGCCATTACAGAGCAAACATATAAGATATCCAACACATAACTTCATCATCCAACCATATATATTACATGCATAGTTCCATCATACATAACAAGTTCAACATAGAGGCATCCAACCATATATATTACAATAGTTTCATCCAACGATACATGCATAGTTCAACGATACAAAAGAAACAGAGAAAGGGATAAGGAGCACTCCATCTATGCAAGCTTTCGTCAAGTGAATGAAATCTGCAAAATGAAAAATAAGAAAGTTAGAACAAGAAGAGTAGAACAAGAAGAAGAGTAGAACAAGAAGAAGACTAGAACAAGAAGAGTAGAACAAGAAGAAGACTAGAACAAGAAGAGTATGTCATTTATGAGCTAACTTACGTGAAATGGATCATATATGAGCTAACTAAGTTGAAATGGGTCGTTTATGAGCTAGCTAAGGTGAAATGGATCATTTATGAGCTAACTTAGTTGAAATGGGTCGTTTATGAGCTAACTAAGGTCAAATGGATCGTTTTTGAGGTAACTAAGGTGAAATGGATCGTTTTTAGCTAACTTAGGTGAAATGGATCATTTATGAGCTAACTTAGTTGAAATGGATCGTTTTTGAGCTAACTTAGGTGAAATGGATCATTTATGAGCTAATTTAGTTGAAATGGATCTTTTTGAGCTAACTTAGGTGAAATGGATCATTTAAGAGCTAATTTAGGTGAAATGGATCGTTTTTTAGCTAACTTGGTGAAATGGATCGTTTATGAGCTAAATTAGTTGAAATGGATCGTTTATGAGATAACCTAGGTAAGATGGGTCATTTTGGAGTTAACCTAGGTGAAATGGGTCATTTTAAAGCTAACGTAGGTAAAATGGATCATTTAGGAGCTAATCTAGGTAAAATGGGTCATTTTTGAGCTAACTTGGATGAACTGGATCATTTATAAGCTAACCTAGGTAAAATGGGTCATTTTAGAGCTAACTTAGGTAAAATGGATCGTCTATGAGCTAACTAAGCTAAGTACAGATCGTTTTAGAGCTAACTTAGGTAAAATGGATGGTTTTGGAGGTCAGTAAGCTTATTAAGTCATTTTGGAGGAGAAGAAGCTAAGTCTAGGTCATTATGGTAAGCATTGGAGGAAATAAAGCTAAGTCTAGGTCTTTATGCATGTGTTAAGCAAAACACTAGATAAACTTACCAAGATCCAGGAGGTGTAGGAGCGGGGTGGCTCGTGTCGGTAGATGGAGAAGGATCGTGCGATGCTTGTCTGGAGTTACGCTGCACCAAAGATCATTTCCAATGTCTTGTTAGCATGATGACACTCAAATGTTAAGACTAGCAAGTAATGTCCATTCAAATAAAACTCACCGTGGTCCCAGGAGCAATCACTGGCATCGGTGGAGCGGTCTGACCTGTCTTCTCGCACACAGACTGCACATTTGGTTTTGATGACTCAGTCATACTAGTTAGTAATGAGACAAACACTACATGAATGTTTTGGCTAATCTGCAGAAGAAACTTACCACAAGGATCTCGTACATGGCCCTTGCCTGCATGTCATTCTGTGCCCTCTCCTCCTCCATCATCTTTGTCGTCCTCTCCTCCAACTCCCGCTGCCTCTCCGCCGCCTCCGCCAGAAGTTTCTCCGTTCTATCTCTCTCACTCTGTATAGCAGCCTGCAACACCACTCGCATGACCATTTGTAATCATTGATGGAAGCGCACACAATGTAATTAATGGAGAAAGATAACTGAGTACGTATCACTAACCTTGATGGCGAGTTGCACTGGCCGTTCGCGAGGCCTTATCTCAGGAGCGGAGCTCGACTGGCGCGCCTTGATCTCCGGGAGAGTGCTAGGACAACGGATAAGTCCATCTCCAATGGCTATGGAGCCATGGGACCTCTCGCCACCAGATATCATCACCAGCTCTGGATCAATGGGACCCTGGCTCGGGTTAAAGTCCTCCCCTTTCCTCGCCTTCCCCTCATCTCTATATCTCACGAGCTTGTTGTGGGAGGAGATGTTGGTGAAGTTGTTTGCATCATCGAGGTCAGACTGAGAGAAAGCCTTGACTTTCTTGAAAGAGGCAGTGTGGGCCATGGCATACAGGTCGTACACCTCTGGCACCTTATCCGCCTTATTGTAGTGTGCCTGAAAGAGAGAAACAATGAAAATTAGTAATTAAAGGGCTCAAGCTAGCATGATGAATGAATTGCATGAATCATGAAGCAAACCACATACCCAGTTGTGCCCGAACTGATATAAGTTGGAGCTGCCTTGATGGTGTGGCACACCTTCCATTTGGGCACGTTTGTCCTTGGCCTTGTTGTGGAGGGCTAGCCATTGTTTTGAGCACCACTCATCGACCAACACCTCCCAACAATCCATCCGATCCGCACACCATCTCGGAGGCGCCTAAGTTAGCAAATAGAAACTTGAGCGCTACGGCTAAGAATTACTAAATGAAGGAACTTAAGTAGAGAAGGCCTTAAGAATTACCTTCATGTACTGCTCCTTACTCAGGAACTTATCGCGGCACGCCGGCTTGGTCTTCTTGATACCACGCAAGGCGTAGTAGTCTCGAACAGCCTGCACCCGAGCCTCGTGCCGTAAGTTCTGGAGTAGGCGCTTGCAGACGTTCTCGATAACATGTGCCGCGTCCTCCTCGTATCCCTCCTCACACCTGTAGAATGCCTGCAATCAAATGAGACAATATTGATTAGTACAATTAATAACTAGCTAGTTGAATATTATTAAATGTGTAAAGGAGAAATTACCCAGAACTTTCTAATCATCATGTCTGCCCTCGTGTCGCACACGACACCGTCGATAATCTCATCCGACGGGGCCGGGGCAGCCACGTAGTGCTCCTAGCTCAATCCAAGCTCTGGAAGCCGACCCTCACCAGGCAACGTGACAAACCCCGGGAAGTTTTGCCGGCAAAGAACTCCAAGGATGGAGTTGGGCCGGCGGACACTATGATGGTGGTCCCAACCCCTGCAGCATGACAAGGCCAACGCATTAGTTATTTGAAGAAACGTGAATGCAGAAGGTACAAAAATATTAAATGCACTTACGTACCTCTCGCCATCAGGGAAAATCAACCACCTCTGCTCGCGGGTCACCGGCACGGACGGGAGCCGTGTAGCACCACGCTGGTAGACGTTGCCCCCCTCCTCCCCCTCCTCATCAGTCGGCTCCCCGCCATCATCAGCATGGCCACTCGGCTCCCCGCCATGCTCAGGCTGACCCGGCCAGGTACCCCATCCAGACGTGTGCTCCTCCGGGGTCTTGTGGGCCCTAGTCTCGTGGGCCGAAGGCCCATCGCCCCGAGGCTCGTGGGCCGAAGACTCGTGGACCGGAGGCTCGTGGACCGGAGTCCATGCAGCCTCCTCCTCAGACGAGTCCACCCTAGCAGTCACGTGCTCGGGTGAAACAGCTGGGGGTGGCGGCGAGGAAGGCGCCCTAGCAGTCACAGTACGTCCTCTCCCGCGACCACGTGCTCCAGCTCCTCTCTTCTTCTTACCTCGTCCCCTGCTGGGCACCGCGGTCGACGAAGAAGGGCCCGGCGGTGTCGCCATACTGTCCAGCAACGCTCGGCGGAGAGGTGCGTGTGGAATGGAAGACCTCGCACCACGCGCCGACGAAGAAGGGGCCTCGGCGCGCTCCCGATCAGCGCCCACCATCTTTCAACACCTGCCATGACAAAGAATAAACGAAATTAGTACAACATAAAAAAAGTACCGACATGAATAATAATATGTATATCACTTAAGTGTATCATCATCAAGTACAACATAAAAAAATTGAATACCTGACACTACTAATAATCTCGATCAGTATCATCAATAAATGCATAATCATCATCATCACTATAATCAATGATGGGCTCATAGGGTTCATTGGCATCAACATGTGCAAGGCCACCTTGACGTAATCGGTCAAGCATTGACAGGTCATCCGCAGCAGTAACCTCTTCTTGTTTCGGCTCTTCTTGTTCCTCCTCTGGGGTGATGTCGGATTCATTGTCGCTGTCTACTTCAATGTTTTGGGGTGAAGTATAGCGGTTCTTGAAACGCTTTTTGGAAAGACGTGTCTCTTGGAAGAATTCTCCTTCATATGTGTCTGGGTTAATGTGAGTTTCATAATCCTCTTCCTTTGGGGGAGAAAGTCTAGCATGTGGCGGCACTTCATAAACGACATCCCAACCTTTCAGATTTGGATTAGTTTGGCAGGTCCATGGTAGATAGAATACTTGGGTCGCTTGTTGAGCCATAATATAGACATCAGGAACATCTAAATGAGTGCTTTGGTTGATTTCAAATAGCCCTATATGTTCATGAGTCCTTCTAGTCTCCTTCGGCTGAAACCAATAACATTTGAAGACTACGACATTCGGTGGGTTTTCACCATAGAACAGAAGTTCATAAATTGCTTCAACTCTCCCATAATACTCGGTACCTCCTTCGCCGATAGCAGATACACAACAATTTGTAGACTTTTGGTCGGCCATAGATAGCTCTTTGCCATAGGTACGAAAGCGATACCCGTTGATGTCGTACTTGTCAAATGAACGGACCTTATAGTCAAAACCATTAGCGACTTGTCTCAATTCGGCGTCCATAGACTCTGAATTAGCCTACAAGTTTAATATGAAAGGATTGTTGCATTATGCACAAATTAGTGAATGAAATGAAATTGTCTAATAGAAATTACCATTTGTTTGAACCAAGAGATGAAACCGGGATAGCCACCTCCTTGCTTTGCGAGAAGCTCATACTCTTCGACGGAATCCTTTTGGATCTCCGCTCCATACGAGAATATGGCGATGTATCGACTGTATGACATATCCAGGAATAAGAGTAGTTCAAAGGAAATAGAAGTTGCGAAACAATGTACCGAGAACTTACTCGATGTACGGCCGCACTTCTATCAGGTTGTTGAAGATATACAACGAAATGGTCCGCTATTCTTCGTTATCCAAAGATACTGGATGTGAAACACTAGCTGGTGCGAGATTCCCTTTGAATAGGCTGAGGTTGGATCCACCCTTTTTAGGCTCGTCAGCATTGTACCAAGGCTTCGGATTATGCAAATGACGATTTTTGGCTTCGTAGTGCGCTGTTACGAAGTTTGCCGCCTCCTCTGTGATGAATGCCTCAGCCATCGATGCTTCAATTCTACGTTTATTTTTACATTTTTCTCGAAGCGTCTTCTGCATCCTCTCAGTTGGGTAGCACCAACGATTTTGCACGTCCCCCCCCCCAATCTTGCCTCGGTCGGGAGATGCAAAATCAAATGATGCATTGGATTAAAGAAGCCCGGTGGAAAGATCTTCTCTAACTTGCAGATCAACTCCAGCGCCAACTCTTCCATTTGTTCTAGCACGCCAGGCGATAGTTCTTTTGCACAAAGAACATGGAAGAAATAGCTGAGTTCTGCCAGTACTAGCCATTCATCCTCAGGGATGAAGCCACGCAACATCACCGGCATTACCCGCTCAATCCATATGTGCCAATCATGACTCTTGAGACCAAATATCTTCAGTTTATCAAGATTCGCTCCCCTCTTTAGATTAGCTGCATACCCATCGGGGAACATCAACTGCTGTTGCACCCACAAGAGAATTTCCCTCATAGCTGGCCTTCCAAGATTGAACCATGCCTTTGGCTTCGTCCAGTTCTGCTTTCCTTTCGGTTCTTTCATGTTTTGTAACGGCCTATCACATAGCGCCTCCAGATCGACTCTAGCCTTAGTATTATCCTTTGACTTCCCATCTATGCCGAACAATGTACCAAAAAGTGCCTCGGCGATATTCTTCTCAGTGTGCATCACGTCGATGTTGTGTGGGCAAAGGAGGTCTTTGAAGTAAGGCAGATCCCATAAGCATGTTTTGTGAGTCCACGCGTGCTTACTATTATACCCCTTGAAGTACCCTAGACGTTGTGGATCTGGCTCGAGAGCGTTTAACTGATCCAGGGTCTATTGGCCTGTCAATGCAGGTGGTGCAGAGTTTTTGACAACTCTACCCCTGATGAAGTTCTTCTTGTCTTTCCTGAACTTATGGCGAGGATCCAGGAACTGTCTATGCATGTCGAAGCAAGAAAACTTGCGACCGGCCTGAAGCCAACAAAACTCAAGAGCTCCCTTGCATGTGGGGCATGGGAACCTTCCATGCACACACCAGCCAACGAATAGCGCATACGCTGGCAAGTCATGTGTCGAGTACATGTACCAGACACGTATTATGAAGTTCCGTTTGCTAAAGGCGTCGTATGTCTTGAACCCATTATCCTAGGCTTCTTGCAATTCGTCCTTAAGCGGCTGCATGTACACATTCATATTTTTGCCCGGATAGTTGGGTCCTGGAATTATCAACGTCAGGAAAATGTTCTTTCTTTGCATAATCTGTCCGGGGGGGAGATTGAGTGGAAAGACAAATACGGGCCAACAACTGTATTGGGCTGCCGTCATACCAAACACACTGAACCCATCCGTGCTGATGCCGACTCGAGGATGCCTCGGATCTGCCGCTTTGTCAGCATGTAATTCATCAAACTTTTTCCATGCAACACCATCCGATGTGTGTACCATCATCAGATTCCCATCTGCATCTAGTTCGGTTCTTTTGCCTGTTTTGTGCCATGTCATCTGTCTGGCCGTCTCTTCGACCATGAAAAGACGTTGAAGTCTTGGTACGATTGGCATATACCGAAGAACACTAACGGGGATTTTGGTCTGTGTCTTCTCACCCATACCGTTGTCTACCACAATATACCTGGAAGACTTGCAAATGGGACAATAGTTCAAGTCCGCATAGTCAAGCCTAAATAAGGCACATCCTTTCTCACAGGCATGTATCTTCTCATAGGGCATCTTCAGTGCACGGAGGATTTTGTCCGACTGGTACAGGTTTGCAGGCATTACATGGCCTTTGGGTAGAAAGCGTCCAAATACTGTCATAATTGCGTCATAGCATTCTCTGCCCAAGTTGAACTGAGCCTTCAGAGCCATTACTTGTGAGATGGCATCCAACTGACAAAGCTCAGTGTGCTCGTGGAGCGGACGTTTCGAAGACTCCAACATTTCATTGAAGGCCTTTGCAGATTCCTCCATCTCCTCGTCCGAATCCCGAGCATCATCATAGCCTTGCACCATGTTTTCCATCCCGGTACCATGCTCGTCGGTGCGACGACGATCCACCTCAGCTCGGTCACGTTGGGCAGACTCACCATGAAATGTCCACACCGTATAATCGGGCGTAAAACCACTCTTCTGCAGGTGTTTGCCCATTTCAGCCTCTGTCTTCTTTTCCCAATTGCCGCACCGGAAACAGGGGCACCAGGTTTTCTTTTGGCCATTTGCAAATGCGGCTTGCACAAACCCCTTAGTTTTTGTGAACCATTCAGCGCTCCATTTGTTCTGACCAGTGTGACCGGTATACATCCAAGCACGGTCACTCATCTTGACTTTCAGAGCTACTGGACACACAACAATTATATATGTAATTCACCATGTATATATTCATTAGTTGATCTACTTTGTCAATTTTATTACGTCCATGCAACCTACACTCTAATAGGTAATGATAGGTCCTAATCCCACCCGTGTATGTGTAGATTGGGTTCATTTTCCCATGCTATGCTCCGGATCCGACGCAAAATTTCGGCAGCACCTCCCCGCTGTTCTCCTGATACACGTCTCTGCAATAAACAGAGAGGATGTGTACCCGGAGAACAACAGGGGAGGCACTGACGAAATATATGCGTCGGATCCGGAGCAAAGCATATGGGAAAACGAACCCAATCTACACATACTCGGGCTGTCCATGGATAGCGTTGGACAATTCGAAAGAATCAAGGTTATAAATATGCAAATGCATGCATATTTATAACTATGACGCTTTCGAACGGGAGACACATATTGGTTACGCATACTGATGATTCAAGACACATATATAGCTAGCTATCAAGTTTCATCGGAATAGATCAAATAATTAATGGGGGAGGAGGACTTGTCATTTGTGCTCACCCACGAACGAAGGGGCAGAGCTCGTCAAACGCACGGCGAGGTCGTCGAACACCAAACCTCGCAGCGATGAAACAACTGCACATTTAAAACTACACGATCAACACAATTATATATGATGTTTTTCATAACAAAATCGAAAAATATATGACCTAACTAATAATTCACAAATATATGACCCCGTCGGCCTCTGGAAGGCCAAAGAACACCTTTTCGGGAGGTGTCGGTGGTCGGGGTGTCCTGTCGGTGTCGGGGTGCCGTGTCGGGGTCGGGGTGCTGTTTCGGGGTCGGGGGGTCGGGGTGTCGTGTCGATGTCGGGGTAGTGCCGTGTCGGTGTCGGGGTGTTGTTTCGGGGTCGGGGTGTGGTGTCGGGGTCAGGGTGTCGGGTCAGGCTCGGGGTCGGGGTGTCGGGTCAGGCTCGGGGGGTCGGGGTGTCGGGTGGTCGGGGTGTTTCCTTCTATCCTTCTTCTTCTTTCCGTGGTCTCTTCTTCTTCTTCTTTCTTCTTCTTTCCTTTCTTCTTTCCTTTTCTTCCTTTTCTTCCTTTTTTCTTCTTCTTCTTCTTCTTCTTCTTCCTCCTCCTTCCTTTTTCCTCTTCTTCTTCTCCTCCTCTCCTGTTTTTTTCTTTCTTCTTCTTCCTCTTCTTCTTTTTTCTTCTCCCTCCTCCTCTCTTCTTCTCCTCCTCTCCTTTTTTTTCTTCTTCTTCTCCCTCTCTTCTTTTTTCTTCTCCTCCTCCTCTTCTTCTTCCTCCTTTCCTTTTTCCTCTTCTTCTTCTCCTCCTCTCCTGTTTTTTTCTTCTTCTTCTTTTTCTTTCCTAAAACTGAACTAAACCTAAAAACTAAACCTAAATCTAATCTAAACATAAACCTAAAACTAAAAAAAAAAAAAAAAGGAAAAAACTAAATCTAAACCTAAAACTAAACTAAGACTAAACCTAAACCTAAACTAAAACTAAACTAAATCTAAACTAAACATAAACCTAAAACTAAAAAAACAGAAGAAAAAAAAGGAAAAACAGAGGAGAGGTAGAGCTCACCTGGGCCGGTGGAGGAGGTGGCCGGTGGAGGAGGGGGGCGGGGGGCCTGGGGCGGCGGCGCGGCGGGGGCGGGGGGGGGGGGGCGGGGCGGCGAGTGGCGACGAGGCGGGGGGCCGGTGGAGGAGGGGGCGGGGTGGCGGCGCGGGCGGCGGGGCGAGTGGTGGTGGCGGCGGCGCGCGTATGGGAGCAGGGGAGAGAAACAGAGAGAGAGAGAGGGCGCAGGGTGGGGGGCGCGCCGTTAGATATGTTAAATCTTTGCCGTCCGCCCCCCTTTGCCCTCCGCTTATTTGCTCTTTGCCGTCCACTAGCAGACGGCAAAGAGGGGGGCCCGTTAAGTTTTTTTTTAAGCAGCTCGTCAGTGGGGCCCCTCCCTCTTTGCCGTCTGCTAGCCGACGGCAAAGAATCTTTGCCGTCAGCTAGCGGACGGCAAAGAACTGGCTGATGGCAAAGGCTTTCTTTGCCATCAGCCAGTTCTTTGTCGTCTGCTTTCGGGTAGCTGATGGCAAAGAGCTTCTTTGCCGTCTGCTAGCAGACGGCAAAGAGCTGGCAGATGGCAAAGTAGCTGATTCCAGTAGTGAAGGCCATAAAGATCAAGGCTATTTTACATGCCGAGAATTTGTACACAAGGGGAAGCTGTATATAGGGCAAAAAAATAAAAGGTATTCCTGAAGATTCCCTTGATGCCCTGCCGCACGTCTGCGCCGCTGTCGCCTTGGTGCCGAATCCTTTGAGAGGCGAAATCGATGATCGCGTGCATAGAAGGGGCCTGTGAAAGAGCCCTTGTGCGCCCGTCAGGTGATTAGGTTTTAACGAACCTATAATAGGACACTACTAGGGAAAACCCTAGTAGTAGCGCGGGTTTTGAGGCTATCAGCAGTGCGGGCAGCCACGCTACCAATAAGGCGCTACAGCTAACTATTAGTAGTAGCGTTGTTTGCACCCGCGCTACTACTATTGGCTATATCAGCAGCGCTTTTCCAAAACACGCTACTATTAGTTAGTTGTAGCGCTTTCCTAGCCCCGCGCTACTGCTATGTGTTTCATGATTTTTTTCCCGCTTCCTACCCAGTTTCAGTTTCAATAAACTGCAATTTCCAGATACTAGGTACTACTAGATATCAATTTCATAAAGCATTATAGGTACTAGGCAGTACTACCTCCGTTCCAAATTACTCGTCGTGGTTTTAATTCAAATTTGAACTAAAACCATGACGAGTAAGGAGTACTAGATAACAATTTCATATATAGTCAACATGCATCCTCAAGCAGTACAAGGTGATATCAATGACGATCATCATATATAGTTCTAGATGATATCGACGACGATCATCATATGTAGTTCTACATGATATCGACGACGATCATCATATGTAGTTCTGGATGATATAGCCACACACACATATGTAGTTCTAGATGATATCGACGACGATCATCATCATGAAGCCTGGGCGATGGGTGCTCCTGATAGTAATTAGGATGGCCTGTCCAACACGAAGAGTCTTGCCAACGAGGAATCTCTTCCACCCAACCGAGTTTAAGTGTGCGCGACCGTCTGTGTCCATGCGGTAAGTACAGGTGGTGATGGAGCCCCTTGCGGTAAGGCGTAATCCAGCTGAGCCTTCTTCATCAGGCTCGATACCACAACTCACAGATAGGTTCTTTGGCAATTTCTGAATAAGAAAAACATATCAATTAATAAATAGCCTCGCACATACTCTTGCAAATATATTTCTATTAAGTATAGATTTCTACACTATCAAAAGACACAGTACTACACATTTGTACTAATTAAGCATGAATTCTACTAATAAGTATATATGGATTATCTACACTATTAATAGTTCCTTGGATTCTACACTAATAAGCATGTGATCAGACTCTACACTAAAGCATATCATCGACTAGATTCCACAAATCATATCATTGGACTCTACACTAAGCATATCATCAGATTCACTAAGCATATCATCGGATAATTTGCATTTGTAAGTATAACAATAAAGCATATATATATCATCAAATTACTGCAGTCAGTATAACATACCATTTCATGCCGATCGACCATTTCATGCAGCACGGAGGGAGGAGGGGCATCGGGGGAGGACCGGCGCGGGGGGTTGAGGGGGAGATCCAGTGAGTGTGTGAGTGTGAGTGGATCGGATAGAGGAGATTGGGGGGTGGGGGTGGGAGATGGAATGGCTTAGCAGTAGCGCACTATAGAGAAAGGACATGTAAAAATAGACATCAAAAATACGTTGATCACATCAAAAATAGCGCGCTACTATCAATTTCACAAAGAATGCGCTACTGCTATGTGTCAGCATGTAAAAATAGACATCAAAAATACATTGATCATCAACGATCTTTTTGTGTACAATCTGATTTGTCAATATGAGTCCTCACCAGTTTAGGAACCGGTGAAGACTCATATTGCGGTCACAAATTCTACACAAAGAGTTCAATGAAGACCAAGTGCTTGTCAAAGTTTGAGAAGTAACATATTTAAGGTGGTAGAAACTCTCTTCACGGAGCGAGGTGGGACTAAATTTTTGTAGTAAACTTAGCAGTGGCGCTTATTGGTGAAATGTGTTGCTGCTATGATCCGTAGCAGTAACGCTCTTCGTGATAACGCGCTGCTGCTAGAACTAGCCTCGCGGCGGCGGCGTGGGAATTATAGCAGTAGCGCGTCTTAGAGCGGGCGCGCTACTGCTATATTTATTTCAGCAGCGAGCTTTGTTTGCGCACGCTACTGCTACGTAGCAGCAGCGCCTTATTTTAAAGCGCGCTGCTGGTAAGATTTTGTGTATATGCTTTTCCCTAGTAGTGGGAGTAAGAAAAAAGGAAGAAAAAGGAAGGGGTTGAGGTCAAAATAGGGTTAAACCGCACTATAGACCCTGCCCGCATTGTGCCTCCATCAATTCCCAAGGTATTTTAAGTGCGTATTTATGCACATGAGGTACATATGTCGCGGTTAGATGGGGCGAGTGATGGAGGCGGAACTGCTAGTCCAGCTTAGAATTCACCGAGCTGTTGTTCTGCAGGGTAGGTCGGACTCGTTTAACCGTGTTCAGAGGCTTGATGGCCGATGAAGTGTTCGGCTTGATGAGGCCGCTTTGCACCTCAGCCGCGACGGCCGCGGTATGCTCCTTAGTACGGAAGGAGCGCTCCATGTTTCCAGTGACTATGATAACTCCGCGCGGTCCAGGCATCTTGTTCTTTAAGTAAGCATAGTGCGGGACTGGATTGAAGCGGGCGAAGGCGGTTCGTCCGAGCAGTGCGTGATAACCACTGCGAAAGGGGACAATGTCGAAGATTAAGTCTTCGCTTCGGAAGTTATCGGTGAACCGAAGACTCCTTCCAATGTTAAGGAACCCATGCAGCGGGCCTCTATGCCAGGTATCACCCCTTTAAAGGTGGTGTTACTAGGCTTGATTCTTGATGGGTCAATACCCATTTTACGAACAGTGTCTTGATAAATCAAGTTAATATTGTTGTCACCGTCCATAAGGACTCGAGTGAGATGGAATCCATCGATGATTGGATCGAGGACCATAGTTGCCGAACCTCCATGACGGATACTGGTCGGGTGGTCCCTGCGATCGAAGGTGATCGGACAAGCCGACCAGTGATTGAATTTTGGGGCGACCAGCTCTACGGCGTAGACGTCCCTTAGCGTGCGCTTGTGCTCCCTCTTGGGGATATGAGTGACATATATCATATTCACACTATTTTTACCTCGGGGGAGGGGGGAATTTCTTCTTCCCCCCTGTGTTCGGTGGAGGGTCTCATCATCATCCTCGCTTGGGGGCCCTTTCCCCTATGTTCGGTATTTAACTTACCGACCTATTTGAAGACCCAACAGTTTCTGTTGGAATGATTTGCAGGCTTGTTGGGGGTACCATGAATCTGTCAAGGCCGATCGAGTATTTTGTCTAAATTGGATGGGCCATCCCTGTTTCCTTTGAATGGCTTCTTCCACTGACCGGGTTTAGAGCCGCTGACTCCGGCGTTGACCGTTGTGTCTTCGGTTTCTTCATTGTTGTTCCGACGCTTGTGCTTGTTACATTGCAGCCGTCCATTGCCGTCCCTGTCTTCGGAGGTGCCGGGGTCGCTGGTACTGTTGCTTCTACGAGCTAACCAGCTGTCTTCTCCCGCGCAGAAGTGGGTCATGACTGCGGTAAGAGCTGCCATAGACTCCGGCTTTTCTTGGCCGAGGTGTCGGGCAAGCCATTCGTCACGGATGCTATGTTTAAAGGCCGCTAGGGCTTCAGCAGCCCCATAGTCGAAGATTTGGTTCTTTTTAATTAAGAACTGAGTCCAGAGTTTGCGGGCTGACTCTCTGGGTTGCTGGACTATGTGGCTAAGGTCATCGGCGTCTGGTGGCCGGACATAAGTACCTTGGAAGTTGTCTCGAAATGCGTCCTACAAATCTTCCCAGCTGCCAATAGAGTTCTCTGGGAGGCTGTTTAACCAGTGCCGTGCTGGTCATTTTAGCTTTAGGGGAGGTATTTAATGGCGTGGAGATCGTCACCGCGAGCCATGTGAATATGGAGAAGAAAATCTTCAATCCATACCGTGGGATCTGTCGTTCCATTGTATGCTTCAATGTTTATGGGTTTAAACCCTTTTGGGAACTGGTGCTGCATTACCTCATCGATCAAGTATAAGGGGTGTGCGGTGCCTCTGTATCGGGCAACGTCACGACAGAGTTCGGATGACATCCGTGTTCGGTTTTCAGCCCGGGTGAGGTTATGCTTATCGCGCCAGGCTTGATGGCCGTCGTCTCGCGTTGGAGCACGCCCCCTTGATCCATAGATTGATCTGGCCAACCGGCTCTATTGTCCAGGTCCTGGCGTAAGTCGTAGGTGTAGCCCGGAGCTGCTACCTCTTTGCCTCGACGACGAGGTGGTGCGGGCTGGTGTTCGACATAAGTAGCCGCTTTGCCTCGCCCATGTGGTGGTCGGTCTGGTTTATCAGCATGATTATATCTTGACGGTATTGGCTCAAGGGCCTCATCATCGAATTGTGGCAGTAGCCGACGCTTCGGACAACTCTTTGTTGGGCGCTCGAGTCCATATTCTTCGGCAGCTAGGACCTGGGTCCATCTGTCATTGAGTGTATCATGTTCGGCTTGGAGCTGTTGTTGTTTCATTTTTGGGCTTCTCGCAGTTGCGATTAGCTGCTGCTTAAAGCGCTCTTGCTCGAGGGGTTCCTCTGGCATGATGAAGTCCTCGTTACCGAGGCTGACATCCTCCTAGGAGATCGGTATATAGTTACTATCCTCCGAATCCTCATTCCCGACCGGCTCGTCGGGGTTAACTTGTCCCTCCTCCCAATCATCCTGCTCGGACCCAGGCTCGGTCGGGTCTTCAGGATCTTCGGCATCATCCAGAGTGTTATTGTCTCTGGTGCCGGTATTGCTTTCCTTTTTGCGACGCGATTTTGAGCGGCGGCGCTGACGTCGACGTTTCGGTGGTGCCTCGATGAGATTGTCCTTGCTCGGGTCCTTCCTGCCGTCGTTGTCATCCTTGTTAGGTGTATCCACCATATACACATCATATGTGGAGGTGGCCGTCCAGCGCCCGGTAAATGGCGGGTCTTGTCCTGGTTTGTCTCCGACATCGTCGTCCATACCACCGATGTCTTCAGAGGTGTAATCTAGCATGTCGGTTAAGTCTTCGACAGTGGCTATTAAGTGGGTGGTGGGTGGGACATAAAATTCCTCGCTCTCAGCCCCTAATCCCGGTTGGGCGTAGTTCGGAGATGATACTTCCGTAATGGCGAGAGATCACATTAAGTCCAGGGCCTCGTTTAGCAGCGAAGGCCGAACGAGGAACTAAGGTCCTGCGGAGCTGATCAAGGTACATGACACCTGGCCGTGTAAACCCTAGTTGTCTAGCCTATGTAAATTATGATAGCCTCTACCGACTAAACCCTCCGGTTTATATAGACATCGGAGGGGCCTAGGGTTGTACAGAGTCGGCTTGCAGAAGAAGGAAATTATACATCCGGACGACAATCTTGTCATCCACGCATAGGAGAGTCCTATCTGGACACGGGGGAAGGCCTTCTACCTTGTATCTTCACGGCCCATCAGTCCGGCCCAATGATACGTCTCCGTCATATCTACTTTTCCAAACACTTTTGCCCTTGTTTTGGACTCTAACTTGCATGATTTTAATGGAACTAACCCGGACTGACGTTGTTTTCAGCAGAATTGCCATGGTGTGATTTTTGTGCAGAAATAAAAGTTCTTGGAATGACCTGAAAATCAACGGAGATTATTTTTGGAATATATATAAAATACTGGCGAAAGAATCAAGGCCAGGGGGCCCACACCCTCTCCATGAGGGTGGGGGCGCGCCTACCCCCCTGGGCACGCCCCCTGCCTCGTGGGCCCCCTGGTGCTCCACCGACCTCAACTCCAACTCCATATATTCGTGTTCGGGGAGAAAAAAAATAGGAGAGAAGGATTCATCGTGTTTTACGATATAGAGCCGCCGCCAAGCCCTAAAATCTCTCAGGAGGGCTGATCTGGAGTCCGTTCGGAGCTCCGGAGAGGGGAATCCGTCGCCATCGTCATCATAAACCTTCCTCCATCACCAATTTCATGATCACCGCCGTGCGTGAGTAATTCCATCGTAGGCTTGCTGGACGATGATGGGTTGGATGAGATTTATCATGTAATCGAGTTAGTTTTGTTAGGGTTTGATCCCTAGTATCCACTATGTTCTGAGACTGATGTTGCTATGACTTTGCTATGCTTAATGCTTGTCACTAAGGCCCGAGTGCCATGATTTCAGATCTGAACCTATTATGTTTTCATGAATATATGTGAGTTCTTGATCCTATCTTGCAAGTCTATAGTAACCTATTATGTGTTATGATCTGTTAACCCCGAAGTGACAATAATCGGGATACTTACCGGTGATGACCGTAGTTTGAGGAGTTCATGTATTCACTATGTGTTAATGCTTTGGTCCGGTACTCTATTAAAAGGAGGCCTTAATATCCCTTAGTTTCCAATAGGACCCCGCTGCCACGGGAGGGTAGGACAAAAGATGCCATACGAGTTCTTTTCCATAAGCACGTACGACTATATTCGGAATACATGCCTACATTACATTGATGAATTGGTGCTAGTTCTATGTCACCCTATGTTATAGCTATTGCGTGAGGAATCACATCTGACATAATTATCCATCACTGATCCATTGCCTATGAGCTTTTCTTATATTGTTCTTCGCTTATTCACTTTTCCGTTGCTACTGTTACAATCACTATAAAACCAAAACTACTACCGTTACTTTTGCTACCGTTACCACTACTATCATATTACTTTGCTACTAAACACTTTGCTGTAGATATTAAGTTTCCAGGTGTGGTTGAATTGACAACTCAGCTACTAATACTTGAGAATATTCTTTGGCTCCCCTTGTGTCGAATCAATAAATTTGGGTTGAATACTCTACCCTCGAAAACTGTTGCGATCCCCTATACTTGTGGGTTATCAAGACTATTTTCTGGCACCGTTGCCGAGGAGAATAGCTCTATTCTTTGAGTCAATTGGGATTTATATTTGCTGATCACTATGAAGAACTTGAAATATAAAAGAACCAAGATTTATTTTCCTCAACTACGAGGGGAGGTAAGGAACTGCCATCTAGCTCTACACTTGATTCACCTTCTGTTTTGAGTAAACTTGCGACACCTACACATGCTATTGATTCTGATAGGTCGCATGTTATTGATGATGACACTTCTGCTATGCATGATGCTGATGATGAAACTGCTTCTATGCTTGATACTACTGTGCCACTAGGTGAATTTCTTGATGAACAACTTGCTAGGGTTAGAGAGAATGAAATTATTGAAACTGATAATATTGATGAAAGTGATGATGAAGATTCTCCCCCTAGATATGAATTGCCTGTTGTGCCTGAGGGTTATGTTATGGATGAAGAAACTGCTAGAGACTTTCTTGCTTGCAATGATAGATCTGATCTTAAGAAATTATTAGCTAAGCCTAAAGAAAAGTCTTTGAATGCTAGAATGAAATATGGCCCTGCTTTTGCTACTTCACCTATCTTTATTACTGATAAGGATTATGATTTTTCTGTCGATCCTGAGTTAATTACTTTGGTTGAATCTGATCCTTTTTATGGCTATGAATCTGAAACTGTTGTGGCACATCTTACTAAATTAAATGATATAGCCACCCTGTTTACTCACGATGAGAAAACTCGCTATTACTTTATCCTTAAGTTGTTTTTGTTCTCATTAAAGGGTGATGCTAAAACATGGTTTAATTCTCTTGATCCTGGTTGTGTGTGTAGTCCCCAGGATATGATTTATTACTTCTCTGCTAAATATTTCCCCGCTCATAAGAAACAAGCTGCCTTAAGGGAAATATATAATTTTGTGCAAATTGAAGAAGAGAGTCTCCCACAAGCTTGGGGGAGGCTTCTCACATTACTTAATGCTTTGCCTGATCATCCTCTCAAGAAAAATGAAATACTTGATATCTTTTATAATGGACTAACCAATGCTTCCAGAGACCACCTGGATAGTTGTGCTGGTTGTGTTTTCCGGGAAAGAACTGTTGATCAAGCTTAATTGCTATTGAATAATATGTTGAGTAATGAAAATGATTGGACACTTCCTGAACCAACTCCTAAGCCAACTCCAGAGAAAAGGGGTATTCTATTTCTCAGTCCCGTAGATATGCAAGAGGCAAAGAAATCTATGAAAGAAAAAGGTATTAAAGCTGAAGATGTTAAGAATTTACCACCCGTTGAAGAAATACATGGTCTTGATAACCCGACAAAGGTAGTAAAGGTAAATTCTCTCTATAGATTTGATAAATGTGAAATCCCATCTACTAAGTTTGCTAGCCAATGCTTGGATGAGTTTGATCAATTTATGGTTAAGCAAGAAGACTTCAATGCTTATGTTGGTAGACAATTGAAACGTAATGCTGATATGCTTGAACACTTGAGTGATTATATGTCTAGAGTTAAAGGTGAACTTAAACTTATTAGTAAACATGCTTCTATGGTTACCACTCAAGTAGAACAAGTACTTAAAGCTCAGAATGATTTGCTCAATAAATTAAACAATAAGAAAAATGATAATGTTGTTAGAGTTATGACTAGAGGGAGTAAAATGACTCAGGAACCTTTGTATCCTGAGGATCACCCTAAGAGAATTGAGAAAGATTCTCAGAGAATTAATGTTGATGCACCTAGTTCTTCTAAGAAGAAGAAAAAGAAAAATGATAGAGCCTTGCATGCTTCTAGTGAACCTGTTGTTGACACACCTAAGAATCCCATGATATTTCTATTTCTGATGCTAAAACACAATCTGGTAATGAGCATGAACCTAGTGATAATGTTAATAATGATGTTCATGTTGATGCTCAACCTAGCAGTGACAATGATGTAGATATTGAACCTGTTGTTGATCTTGATAACCCACAATCAAAGAATTAACGTTATGATAAGAGAGACTTTGTTGCTAGGAAGCACGGTAAAGAAAGAGAACCATGGGTTCAGAAACCCATGCCTTTTCCTCCTAAACCATCCAAGAAAAAGTATGATGAGGATTTTGAGCGCTTTGCTAAAATGATTAGACCTATCTTTCTATGTATGTATTTGACTGATATGCTTAAAATGAATCCTTATGCTAAGTATATGAAAGATATTGTTACTAATAAAAGAAAGATACCGGAAGATGAAATTTCCACCATGCTTGCTAATTATACTTTTAAGGGTGGAATACCAAAGAAACTTGGAGATCCAGGAGTACCAACTATACCATGCTCCATTAAAAGAAACTATGTTAAAACTGCTTTATGTGATCTTGGAGCCGGTGTTAGTGTTATGCATCTCTCTTTATATCGTAGACTTGATATGAATAAGTTTACACCTACTGAAATATCTTTGCAAATGGCTGATAAATCAACTGCTATACCTGTCAGTATTTGTGAGGATGTGCCTATTGTGGTTGCAAACGTTACTATTTTAACGAACTTTGTTATTCTTGATATTCCCGAGGACGATAATATGTCGATTATCCTTGGTAGACCCTTTTTGAATACTGCAGGGGTTGTTATCACTACAAAAAAATTACACTTCTGTGATGATATGTGTTTGTCACAGTAGGTCGTGTTTTCTGTCATGCATGTACATCCATGACAAATTTATGACAGAATCAAGATAGTCATACATGTGTTGTCGTAGAAGTGTTCCATGACATTGCCAAAATTATCATCACGGAAGTGTCCACTTCCATGACGATAAATCATGCATCACAGAAGTGCTTTCATCAAGGGTGACCGACACATGGCATCCACCGTAATGGAACGCCGTTAAGCTATCGGGTCGGATTTTGGATCCGATAACCCGTTAACAGCCACGACCAATGCCGATTTTCCACGTGTAAAATTCTCATTGGCTGACGGATCCACGCGTCAGCTCCGCGTTGGCACAGGTGTCACTCATCCAACGGTCGAGATGGGCCTATGATATGTTGACACGTGGACCGGCCCAAAAGTGGCCCATAAAGATTAAATGGGCTGGCCCAACCGAAGGCCCATAAGATTTAGCGGACCATAATGGGCCAGCCCAGCTAAAGGCCCACAAAATTTAGCGGACCATGATGGGCCGGCCCAGCTAAAGGCCCACACGATTTCACAGACCATAATGGGCCCGCCCAGCTAAAGGCCCACAAGATTTTGCGGACCATAATGGGCCGGCCCAGCTAAAGGCCCACAAGATTCTGCCGACCATAATGGGCCGGCCCAGCTAAAGGCCCAACATTCTCTGTCAAATCAGCCCATCAATGGCCTGTCCTAAACTTGTCATCAACGCGGCCCATGGTCACTTCTAGCCCGTTAACAGTCCGCTAAGTAATTGGGCCGAATTACGGCCCGGTGTATTTCCGGCCTGTTAAAGGTCCGGCTTCATTTGGGCCCATTTATAGGCCATCAAAACTTTCGGCCCATAAACGACCGTGAAGGATTTGGGTCATATTCGGCCATGTCTGACATTCTGCCTGTTAGAGGCCCACTATAGCTTTGGGCCACTTCCGGCCTGTTGTCATTTTCGGCCTGTTAACGCCGGACGTAAACCATGGGCCATATGTGGCCCAATGTTATATCGGGACCATTAATGACCCATATAAAAATGACGATAATCTAGCCTGACCGAAGTTCCGGCCTGTTAAAGTCCCATGTATTAGGTCGGCGCATTTATAGCCCGTCCGAATTTCGGCCTATTAAAGTCTAGTAGGTTATTTGGCACAATCAGGGCCAATCTCACTTTCGGTCTATTAAAGGCCCATGTATTTTATGGGCTCGAGATATTTACACCTGTAAACGGCCTATTTTTACTGAGGGCCCAAATTATGTTTAGGCCTGTTAAAGGCCCACTATGGGCACAGGCCTACCAGAAAAATATGAAAGCTTATGCTGATTTAGGCCCAGATATTTTTAGTGGGCTACATGCCAATTTCGGCCCGTAATCGTTTTTAGCCCAATTGGAATGGGCCCGACAAATGTTGGCATGTTGGGCTCCTACGAAGCTTTTGGCCGAATACATTACTAAGATAAACCTACACTATACAAAAAAAGCATCGTAGTTACTACAGCCTGAGGCAGCATCATAAATGTTGTATCACAACAAAATAAATTTCAACCATACAACAAAAGGCCTGTTGGCATAAAGTTTACATTCCTTCCAGATAAAAGCACCATCATATGTATAGAAGCATAGATCATTTGACCTGAGTGCTAATGTTTCAGGCTGTAGAATCTGATGGAGCAGCACGATCTCCACCTTTTTCCGCCATTGCTCTTGAACAACGAAACGAGTGTCTGATAGTCTGGTTTCAAAACCATTCATATCTTGACGACATTTCTCAACCACTATTCTTGTTTCCGAAACAACGTCCATTAGGGATTGGACTTGTGTCTGGAGCACAGATATATCACTCTGTCTAGCAGGAAGATTTTGTTCAGTAGGCGATTTGGACGAGGTTACCTTGACAACCAACCCAGAATTATGCAGGAAGGTGCTTTTTGCACTGTTAGTGGAGAGATACTGACGCACTGCAGCAAGAGGTGACATTGTGCCTGTAGTAGCCTCGTCACCTTCAGGTGGTTGTGGCTGTTCAATCATTTGTTCCATAGCTTCCTGAAAGTTTGAACTTGTAGATTAGTGTACCCGATAAGTTACTAATGTGACAAAAACAAACAAAGTAGGTTAAACGTTTATACATAACTTATTTTGGTGAACTACTATAATACATTAGCATGTACTGTAGTGCCAACTACATAATAAAATCACTTTCGGAACATATGTCCATGTAGCATGCCTACTGTATTGTCTATTTCCTCACATTCGTTGACATCTAAGGATAAAGAGACATGGTTTAAAGTAGGATGAACATAGTATGACATCATTCATATCATGGGCAAATAGATATAAAACAAACAGGCTATTTTATCATTGTGTGCGCACGTGAACATAACAACTAGATTACAGATCAAGACCAAAAGAATATCCTTCATCTCTTTTAAACCTAAGGTGAAATGATACGTTAAGACAACTGTGAATAAAAGTGAACAGAGTAACTGACATTGGCTGCAAACCAAGTAGTTAAATGAACACATCACAGTACCAATCAGTTCAAGGCAGGAGGAGTAAGGACTTACAACAGCGGCTTGAACTGGTGTGCTCATGCCCTTCATCTTGCTGGTGTGGCAATCCTTGAAGATTTGCACTGCATTCGGTTCAGGTTCTTTTTGGTCCGCACGGGATTTCCTCTGTATTTGGAACAAGTCAATATAGATACGATAATATGGCACAAAAAAAGAAGGAAGTAGCAACTATTTACAAGAGCCTCGCAGTGTGCAATATAGCTACGAGATCCTGTGGTCTGTTGGAATTTCACTTTAGAATGGTTGGTTTTGTTCTTCAAACAGTTAGCCTAGAAGAAGATACACTTGTAGGGGGTACATTTGAATATACATTGTACACGAGTATATATTAAAAAAATATGCAACTTACCTCAGTTCATGCATGGTTCCAGATATAATCTCCTTGGTTGCAAAAAAAAGTTAGATATGCGTATGAATATATATAGCATGTTCAAACTCACAACAAAGATTGATGCCCCCTTTTACATCTGATTTACAAATGCCATTATCTCGGGTTCAAATAGATGAATGCACTTCCTATGAATTCGAATCTTCGAAACCCCCTTTATGTTGAATTCGACATGTATTCTATTTCGTAGCTAGCAATTTGGAATGTATCCATGCAAGTGACAAATGTATAAAGTGCTTCACACTAACAACATGGAGTGCACTAATTAATGTTTATATATGAATTGCAAAAGCATCCATTGCCTGTATTTCAAACCGCTCTCACTCAATGGATTGATAATATGGAATAAACACATGCACATGCTAGAATTCAATTGCAGTTGAAGAAAGAGCCTACTCATGTTACTGTATATTAGTGATAGAGGTGTGTACAAAGTACACGTGAATACCAGGCATTGTGCGTGTGTGTATACTATCGACGAACTAGCCCCCAAGCTTGTATAACATACTAAGGGCCTAGGGTTACAAATCATGTATAGTCAGCTTATCACCAGTGGGGATAGAGTCCTCCGCGACTCTGGTAGCTTCGTGTTGTACGCCGAGTCCTCCACATGGGTCTTCGTATAACACGTCTCGGTCCAACCTATATGTGGCGCAGGATGGAACCGACCCATGAGTCTTCATGTTGACCCACCACAACTAGAAATGATGTGCCCACCACACCACACACGCAATCGTCCACTAAGAAAATAAGCATATACAATAGTACAACGGTATCTAGCTCACGATACGTCTCCATATTTTGTTGATGACACTGACGGGCTTTGCATTTGATGTGTGCTTCATATTTTGTTGACGACACTTACGGTCATTGTATTTGAAGCGAAAGCACGATATGGTCACTCGACTTCAGAATAAGCTCATCACGGTCACCACATACATTTTGTCGTGCTAACCAACATGTGGTTGGATGGTTAGAGGATAGTGGTTTCTCGAGCCCACCAAGGTTAAAGTCCCGGTGCTTGCATTTATCTTGTGTTAATTTCAGTATTTTTCGGCGACGTAAGTTCAGTGGGAGGAGACGTTCCACTCGACTACGAGGCACCTATGGTGACTTCGTAAAATCTCAAGATCATATATGCTGGCCCACTCTCTCGAAGGTGCTCATAGGGGTAGAGTTCGCGTGTGTGCGCTTATAGCGGTGAGTGCTTGCGCGTATATATGAGCCCTTGCGTCTGTACCGTGTTAACCAAATACATATCATGATTATACGGTCACTGGCTCACCCGTACAACTCCGTATTTTGTTGATGACACAATCAATTGACCAGTCAAACGTTCCATGCGGCGCAACTAGTGTTGCACCATCGGGGCGCGTAACCGTGGGGCCCACCTGACAGCCCGTATATGAAAGAAAGAAATGGTAGTTTGAGTCTGTACTATGTTAATAAAATAGGAGTACATTTTAGGGTGATCATACGGTCACTGGCTCACCATACAGCTCCGTAATTTGTTGATAACACGATCAATTGACCAGTCGAATGGTCCACATTCAGCAGCGCACATTACCATAGGGCCCACCCGTCAGCGCGTATATGAAGGACAGAAATGGTAATAAATTAGTAGTCGGTGGGTATTCGAAGTCGTGAGACCTCTGGTTGGCAGTCACCGGTGGTTGGGGGCGTTCATTGGGTGGTGGGGTGGGGATCCCGGAGAAAAAGCTCAGCGGGGGGGGGGGGGGGGGGGGGGGGGGGGGGGGGGGGGGGCTAGAGGGATGGCCGGTGCGGCGGCGGACCGGCGGTGGGGAGTGGTTTCGGTGAGGGCAGGCCGGCCGCGGGCGGCGGGGGCTGGCGGTTCGGCCGATGGTGGCTGGCGGCTCAGGGGGGGTGGAGTTTGATGATAAACTGGAGGCCCTTGATTTCGTATCCAACGGCTGGAAAATCTAATGACCAAAGATGAAAAAGGCAGTCGACTGACGTGTAGCCTCACCCCGCACGTGCACATGCACGCACGTAAGACACGCACGCATGTAGGCGTGCAACACTGACACGTACACACGCACGCATGCTGGCGTGCAACACTGACACGTACACATGCACTCATGAACACAAGCACGTACGCACCCATGCATGCAACACTGAAACGTACCATTGCACGCACGCAACACTCGCACGCCTGCATGCACACAGCACATGACGCAAGACACACGTTCAACCTATACGTGCATGCACCCTTTGTTAAGGACATGGATTGTTATGGGTATTAATCAATCTTATCTGTGATAAGTAGAACATTGATGTTTGCAGCGGTCTTTATGAATCACAACGTATCGAACGGGCTATCAACATAGTAGGCTTATCTACATGAAAAAGATGACGTCACACTCAATGAACAATCATCGATTTATGAAATGCCCGCTTCTGACCGCCCTGGCCCACCAAAGGTTCCTCTGTTGTGCGCTGCCTGCGTTGGGTCACTGACATGCATGCCATGCACCCAAAGAGCCCGCATGTCAATGGAAGAATGGCGTAGTGTCCTAGGTCAGAATCGAGGGCGCCACTCATGGCACGCCCTGCTGAACACGCCTCCGTGCCGCATTCAAACGCCTCCATGAAACCCGCCCGTGTGGAAGCCGAGAAACCCACTCTGGACACACGTCCGTTCATGACCGGGCCAGCGTTAAACGCAACGCCGGCCGAGCTCCTCCCGTCCGCCATCTATTTAATCTCCTATTTAAACAAGGCCAAACGCCGGCCAAGAATCCCACACCTCGCCGCTCCCCTATCTCCTCCACCATTTTGTCCACTCTTGCAACGGCTTACGAAGAGTAGTTATTCCGCATCCAAGCCGGCTGGGTAGCCTGCCGGATATGAGCTATGTAGCTCGCTGATCCACCTCCCTCCCCTCGCCCGACGGAGCCAGTTGCCACCCCAAGCCGGCACGCGGTTCAGCAACTCGCCGCTCCAGGCCAGCTCGACGAGGAGCGGCACATGGGCGTCGTTGCTGCCGTCCACGCCGCTGCCTCGTACCGCGTCTCCTGTTTCTGTGGCCGAGACTCCCATGCTAGCGGCCGCGCCATGCAAGCAGCGACAGAAGCGGGGTGCGCGGAGAGCGACGAGTCGGTGGCCAGCGCCTCCGCGTCCGCCGCCATCATCGAGGAGAAGTAGAACACGGGAGGCCGCCGCCGCTTGGGTCCCATGAAGGCCACCGCGGAGGCGACGCCAGCGTACACAGCAGGTGTCTTGCCGGATCCTTTTTTTTGCGAGGACCTTCGTCGACCCCTCATGGGCTCCACGGAAGAGGGGAATGTTAGGATGAACTCGAGCCGGTGCCAGCCATGGCGAAGTAGTGGCCGGTGATGAACTCGAACCGGTGCCGGCCACCATCATCTTCGGCACCAGCCAATGATATCAGTTGGGCAGTGGGGAAGCGAGCCATCCTTTGCGCTTAAGCATATACCTCCGGGGCTCCCGGCAGTCCGGTGATCGTGCTGCCGGACATGAGGAACACAAATCGACCGGCAGGCGACCATTTAGGCCAGGTATTATATACCTGTGCTGTCCAGAACTAGCACCGCGTAGTTCATTTGAATGTAATGAAATCCGTCATGTTTGTATGAAAATCCGGTATTTTATATGATTTCCGTCATTGTTTATATGAAATATCAGTTTGTCTACGTGTTTGCGTGAATTTCGTCCGGTTGGTTGAGTTGCTGTCATAATGTGTGCGGCTATGGTTGGATGGCGTAATTTGCGGGTCGCCGGTCGGTCTGCGGGCAGCTCGGGCGGCGTTGTGGGACAAAAAAACATAGCTCGTGCGAGCTCGTCTCCAACGTGCGCGCTGGAGGATGCATGACAGCATGAGCACCCGAGCCATTCCTCGTTCATCGGTGGCAAAGGCACCGGTGGACAAAAGGGTCGCCAATATTTTGGCTACCCCGGGCAAGATCCAAACAGCCCCTCCCAATAGATTCAAATCCCTCGTTCGCCGTGGAATTTTGCCATGTGTTGTTTTCATGGACTAGCAAGATGCCCGTGCATTGCACGGAACATCAAGATGCATTTTTTTACAAACTCTCGCATGCATGCAAGGGATAATTAATGTCCTCCTTTTTTTGAAAGCTAATTAATGTCCTCCTTTGCTAGTACCATGAGGCAAACACCATTAATATTGCATCGATTAGTGTTAGTGGCCTTGTATATCTGCAAATTGTAATTTTGATAGTGGCCCCTTGTATATAAAAATGGAGGGAGAAAGATGAGAGATAAGGTGAGGAGGAGTGGGGCGTGGTGGTGACTGGTGGTCGGACTGGGCGGAGGCATGGGGATGGACGACGCATTATGTCTAGGTTTGTATCTCTCTCACACACACCCACGTAGGTGGGGGACGTGCACGAAGAGAATAGGTGCACGCACGGCGCACGTACTCCCGTCTCTTTCCCAACCACACCCGCGCGGGTACACGGTGGAGCTCATTTCTGTACGAAAAAGGCAGCCCACGTGGTAATTTGGCACGTGTACTGGTTGTCGACTTGGTGGAGGGAGCATCGTCTACCACAGGTGAACAAACAAATTGCGACTTGACGTGTTATGTTAAATTAAAAAAAGAGGCAAACCATGTGGGGCCTACCTTAGAGGCGAGGCTCTATACACTCGAGTACTTTTGATGTGTCCCGTCAACTCGCAGAACGAGGAGAAGCTTGCTTAGTACGCCGTCTACCCCGCCCACGGGCGCGGTGGCTCGCGGGATGAGGTGAAGCTTGCTAGCGTGTGAACGGCAGGGTAGTGACTTTCCATTCTCCCATGATACGGGCTTCCGAGAGCCCTTGGATCTAAGATCAAACGGTTGCATGGTGTGATTCTAGACCTATGGGTGAATATCCTATCCTGGAGGGTTATTCTGCAAATTTTCAGCAACTTAGCATGCGATCGTTTGATCTCAGATCAAAGGGCTGCCAGCAGCCCGTATCATGGTCGCGCCTACCACGACCGTCGTGTCGCTCGCGCGGTCACGCCCTTGGAGATTTAACACGGTGTGTTAGGCTATCTGATGTTGGCATGTCATACATAGTCATCACTTAGTCACTCATACTACAACAAGGTTGGCTATAAGTGTATTTTTTACTCCTCTCTATCTCTTTCTTCGTACTCAAGGAAGAAACAGTGCTAAGCGCGTGTATTTATTGCATTTGCCAAGGAGTGACCTCTTCCAATGAAATGGTGTTGCTAAGTTTGCTTCATTTAATTAGCTATAGACTCAAAATTGTCTTTTCACCTAGGTACACGCGCTTAGCACTGTTTCTTCCTTGGGTCACCAAACTAGTCTCTCTCTTCTTGATTAACTTGCCACATCAGACTTTATGCCTATGTGGCAAGCTTAAGCACCTATAGGAGCAAGTAAAAGTAAGTACAATAGTGCGCTTTACATGGCATTTTTGCATATGTGGAGGAAAGAGAGGCAAGGAAAAAGTGGAGAAGTGGGCTCTTATGCAAGAGCCAGCCTCTACTACATGGTGGAGCATTGGGAGAGGCACCTGTATGGAGGTGGTCAGGAATCTGGGAGACTCACGCCGGTCGTAGCGCTGCGGTTAAAATGATAATGGCAAGTCAAATCACGGGGCCCCACCTATCCAGCAGTAACTCGCTGTCAAATCACACAACCCTATGTTTGCAGCAGCCTACTCCCTCGCCTTCTCGCGTCTCTGTCGAACCGACTAGGCGGAACTGCCCCACCGCCTACCGCGCAGGAAAAGCCCCGCCCTCGACTTTTAAATACAACTACATCCGCTTAAGAATCCAATGATATACTTTTTGTGACATAGTAACTCATATTTAGTTAGTCAAATGGATGACCTAGAACTACGTGCAGGCCCTATAAACCGAGACGCCTAAAAATAAAAAAACCGAGACGGAGAGGGTAGTTCAGCACGTATCTTTTTAGATCAATATAGTCGGGATTCACCAAGGAGCAAAACCAAGTGGTAGGTTGCTCCTATCGTGTTGGCGTAGCAACTCAAGCAGGGTCAGTTCGCACATGAAATGGCGACACACTTAACAGGACCCCTTTGGCCGACATATGGTTCATCCACCGTCTTGTTCCACGTGCGATGCGCCAAATTATAGTTCGGAGCAGCGGTTGGAATTGGAGGCACCCCGGTCGTAGCGCCGCAGTAGTAGAAAATGAGCGACGAGGGGTCAAATCACAAAGCCCCACCTTTCCCGCATTAAGCTGGACGGACGAAGCAACCATCATTTCACTCTAGGGCGCAAGAGCATAAAGAAAAGAGAAAACAATGATGCATGCGGCAGCTACCTAGGGCACCCTAGGGTGGGGGTCTCCACTATAGATCCTTTTTTTAAAGCACCTCCACTAAAAATCGGCTTCTCCCTCGTCCTCTTGAAGAAAACCAATGATGAGTGCGGCGGTAGGGTTTGTAGGAGTACTACGACGTGCGGGGCCATGTCGTAGTAAACGGGTTCGAGCCGACGCCTTAAATATGTGTGGGCCGCTTGGTTTTACGGGAACGAGGCAGCATTTTGGGTTTGGGGACCAATGGAGATATAGTACGTACAAAAAATTGTGGACGTAGGTTCGACCGAAAGGCAATGATGCATGGGCCCTGCATTTTGATATACCCGGGGCCGCATGAAATTTGCTACTCTACTCAAAACTAGTAAGGTACACATGTATTGAACGCATGAGATTTCGAAACCAAATTATGAATAAATACACACTATAGCATGTAAAGCTTTGAGTCATATATGCATGATGTAGATGTTCGTTTAGTTCTTATAGTTCATCTCATTCAAAATCAATAAGTTTTATAAAAATGTTAAGATTCATGGGGTTGTGCATTGTACTCCCTCCGTTCCAAAATAGATGACCCAACTTTGCACTAACTTAGAAAAAACAAATAATGGCAATTCATTTAGAAAAAAATAATCAATTATGATACAGAAGATTCTAGAACAAAGGAGAAGTGCTTGTGTTTTGAGGTTTGTGCATTATGCTTAAGTTCAACCATGGAGTCTTCTAAATTGTACATGTGGCAGATCTGGTGGAATGTTGATGATATCCAACGGCCAGTAGTGCTCGGATTTGCCTATCTCTGCACTGTCGGGTTAGCTTCATCTAGCGACCATCTTTCAAAGTTATTGGCACACTATATAGTTCTTGTGCCATAATTGCATGTTTTGTAAAAAAAGCTACTAGTGGGTTGTACTATCTATTTAGGAATAGAAGATGTATACATGGAAGTTGTAGGGAAAGAGATGACATGGAGCATCTCAATTCCTATGAGTAGGGATTGGAAAAGAGATGTCATTTGGTTCACATCATAGGAACTTTTCTATTGAATCTAGAGATGACATGTTTCTCAATTCCTATGAGGAGGGATTAGAAAAGAGATGTAATTTGGTTCATATCGTAGGAGCTTTTCTATTGAATCTACGCTAATGTTTATTTTCCTTTGAAATTAAGGGAGTATAGGAATCCATTCATATGAACCAAGTGGCTCTAAAGCTATAGAAATGATATCATGTTTATTTCCTTTGAAATGTGGAGTATATGAATCTATTCCTATGAACCAATTGGCTCTAAAGGAAAAAATCCTATAAAAACCATATCATATAGAGTTCCTATGATATTCCTCGACACTAAAGGATGCTTGAAATTGCTGCGGGTGATACGATGGTCTTTCTTTGTAGACTCTTCACCCAACTTTATAGTTACCTCTCGAAGATGAATGAAATGATATATACATGGTATTCTACAGGTGCAATTTGGTACACGGAAACTCGGTAGAAGTTTGCGAGGTTTGAATTTTCAATAAAGCTATATGCACTGCATTTCGGAACGGAGGGAGCATACGGCAGTTGCTAACACTCATGTGGAAGATTTGTGTGTAGGAGGAGTGGCTGTTCTGTTAAATGACATGGCAAAACTGACACTGTCAGATGCCGATCTAATGGTCCTTATGGCGTTCGTCGGGAAAAGGCTTGTGGCGAACGTTTGTCGGATAATGATTTACAGACACATGCATTGCATTGATACGTGCCCCCCTCTTTCTCACGCACATGCACCCTCACGAGTCACGACTCTCCCGAGTCCTCTCGCAGACTCGCACGTCGCACCCACCGTCTATCTGCAGGTAGACGTCACGCACGCGCATAATTTATATATCTTGGAGTACACATTTTGTACTAATATTATGTTCTATGCTCAATGAAGAGTTTCTCCATGGATGGCCTATCAATGGTGCTGGATTCTGTCAAGATCTTATATATCCAAATGAATAGTTTTGATCTGAACAAGATTATTGGCTTGCTGCAATGCTTTCCATGTCTGGAGAACTTGTATATAAAGGTGATAATTGCACGCACATTGGAAGCCCGCATATAGTGTACTAGAATTAACCGTTCAGCTGTTGCTCTTTCGACACTCTTCTTTTAGACCTTAATTGTTTTCAATCTTCATGTCTATTTAGGCAACAGGACGGGGTAAGAAAGTTATAACCAATCGGTGGATTCGTAAGCATCGGGATTTTCTCACTTCTCATGAGATTCGACTGAAGACAATAACGCTAGAACGATATGTAGCCAACCGTGCAAACACAAGATTTGTCACATTCTTCCAGTGACCGTATGATGTCCATCCAACGGCCATAGTGCTTCTTCAACCTCTGGTCTTCTTGCTCCAGCCGCCCAAAGCAGCGCCGGTCGTGCCGCCTGCTCCTGCCTCCCGTGGCCGGCTGTGCTACCGCGGAGGACTCACCGCCCCCATACTACTCTCATCACTGGCCAGGCCATCCCTCCACTCACCCACACCCCCTGTTATTCTGCGGCGACGGCAGCCTCACACCGCAGCCGAACTAGTGAATGCTCGTACTCCTCTCCACGTGGGCATCCACTACCGCGTCTTGCACGGCTCCGTGTCGTCCCCTTCCTAGGCCTCACCGTCGTCCACCGCCGTGCTGCTCTCGGCGCGGCGTGGTCAATGTGGTCAACGACCGACTTCCATCGGAAGAGTACTATACGTGGAGAGGCTGACAGCTGGGTCCACGGCAGCCGCAAGGAAGTGCCTCCTTATTACGCGGAAAATAATTATTCCTCCACCTGACAGCGGGGACCCACCGGACGGGCCACCAGTATTTTGCGAAAAAATCGTTTCCCCTGACTGCTGGGACCCACCGGACAGGCCACTGTATTTCACGAAAAAAACATTCCCCCCGCTGTCAGCTCGGACCCACCGGAAGTGCCTCCTTATTACGCACAAAAAAATGAATACTCCCCCGGCTAGCTGGGACCCACCTTGCTGGGAGGCTGACTTGTGGGCCTACTAAGTTGACGGGGACGAAGGCTTTGTCAACTTAGTCAATATGAACAATTCTAGCTCCAGTGACCGTAAGATGTCCATCCAACGGCCGTAGTGCTTCTTCAACCTCTGGTCTTCTTGCTCCAGCCGCCCAAAGCAGCGCCGATCGTGCCGCATGCTCCTGCCTCCCGTGGCCGGCTGTGTTGCCGCAGAGGCCTCACCGCCCCCTACTATTCCCACCGCTGGCCAGGCCCTACGGCGACGGCAGCCTCACACCGCAGCCGAACTAGTGAACCCTCGTAGTCCTCTCCGCGCGGGCTTCCACTGTCGCGTCGTCCCCTTCCTAGGCCTCATCGTTGTCCACCGCCGTGGTGCTCTCCGCGCGGCGTGGTCAACGTGGTCAAGGAACGACTTCCATCGGAAGAGTACTATACGTGGAGAGGCTGACAGCTGGGTCCACAGCCACAGCCCAGTTTTTTTGTGATTTGCCAAGTAAGTCGCTTTGTCAGACCTGTTGGGCTGCAAATCTTTCAAAACGAGGAGAGCTTTCATTCGGCAGGCCGAGAAAATGGCCCATTAGTAATGAGAAATGGGTTGTACATTTTTAAAACACATCAAACCGGCAATTAGTTTCAAATATCTTTTTTATTTCAAGATTTTAAATTACAATAATTTTTATGCGTGGAGAATTTGTTGGATTTTATATTGATATACATTTATTTTTAAAATCAGTTTGAATGTGAGTCGAAATTTCGGGATTAAAAACAGTTCGGACCACACCAAAATATGCAAAATTTCATATAATTTTTTAACCGTTGCCACAATATGGGTTGTAATGCTAACAAAAAGAATATGGGCTCCAAAACAAACCTTAAGAATTAGCAAATGGGCTGTAAATTATTAGAAATAATGGCAGATGGGATGTATGCTGTTTTCCACAGATTTGAGGCTTTCCTAAAAAGTTGACGCACAAGCACTCACTATTGGATGTCCATCCAACGACCGTCATGCTTCTTCAATCTCTGCTCTTCCTGCTCCAGCTGCTCAAACAAGCGCCGGCGGGACTGCCTGCTCCCTCCTCCTCGCGGCCGGCTGTGCTACCGCGCAGGCCTCACCGCCCGACCTTACTCCCATCGCTAGCCTAGCCATCCCTCTACTCACCCACACCTGCTATTATTCTCCGGCGACGGCAGACGAACCAGTAAACCCTCGTACAATCGTACTCCCCTCCGCGTGGGAAACAACTGCCGAGTCTTCCCTGCCTCCGTGTCATCCCCTTCCTAGGCCTCGCCGTCGTCCACCGCCCTGGTGCTCTCGGCGCGGCGTGGTCAACATGGTCAAGGAACGACTTCCATCGGACGTGGACTGTACGTGGAGAGGCTGACAGCTGGGTCCACGGCCGCAGCAAGGAAGTGCCTCGTTATTACGCGGAAAATAATGATTCCTCCACCTGACAGCTGGGACCCACCGGACGGGCCACTATATTTCACAAAAAAAAACATTTCCCCCTGACTGCTGGGACCCACCAGCTACATCTTCGCACGCAAGGAAGTGCGTCCGGGCAAAAAAAAATGATTCGCCCCCTGACTGCTGGGACCCACCAGCTACATCTTCGCAGGCAAGGAAGTGCCTGACAGTCGGGACCCACCTGGTCGAAGTGTACGTAGCGTTGTCGTTTTGGTCGCGAACGTGTACATACATACTGGTCGATGTAGAGGCGCGCACGTATCGTAGTAGAGGCACACACGTGTCGTAGTAGAGGCGCGCACGTAGCATGTACACGTACGTACAGCGGCCAGGGTGCAAGAAAGAAAATACGGCCACGTATGTGTACATACGGGCGGGGTCTCGAACGCCTACTCGCGCATACGTACGGCCAGGGCTCGTGTACATGGCTGGGTCGGAACGAAGAAACATCGCCGTCGTCATGTTCATGGGGAGGCAACGGAATGCGTCGTGTTCATGGGGAGGCAACGGAATGCGCCGTGTTCATCGGGAGGCAACGGAACGCGTGGGAGCCAACCGGCTGGGTCGGAACGGAATGCGTGGTCGTGTTCATCGGGAGGGCTTGGACGGAACAGGCGATGGAAACGAGGCCTGGCGTACCGCACAATGGAGGAAACGGACCTCCTATGTTCGGAACGGGGTCCTGTTGATCGGGAGGGGTCTGGCGTACCGCAAAACGGAGGAAACGGACCTCCTACGGTCGAAACAGGGGTCCTGTTCATCGGGAGGGGTGTGGCGTACCGCAAAACGGACGAAACGGACTTGTGTTGGAGCGCTACGGTCGAAACGGGGGTCCTGTTCATCGGGAGGGGTGTGGCGTACCGCAAAACGGGACTCCATGGGATACTGTTCATCTCCACCGTCGACCCCCTCCAGCCTCCACGAGCTACTGTTCATCCACCGTCGACCTCCTCCAGCCTCCACCTGCGACTGTTCATCCACGGGCTCCTGTTCATCCAGCCTCCATCGCGCGCTACTCCACCGGCTACTATTCAACCAGCCCTCTCCACGGGCTCCTGTTCAACCACCCCTCCACGGGCTACTATTCATCCTGCCCTCCATCGTCTACTGTTCATCCTGCCCTCCACGGGGTGGTCCTGTTCATCCAGCCCTCCACGGGGTCCTGTTCATCCAGCCCCAACCAGCTCGATCGATCGGGGTCCTGTTCATCCAGAGGCAACACCACGGGGTCCTGTTCATCCACCCCCACCAGGAACTGTTCATCCAACCCCCCCCCCATGCAACGCTCACTGTTCATCCAGAGGCAGCATTGATCGGCTTCAGTTAGCAGTAGTAGCGAAGGAATCTGAAAGTGCTAGTGATCGACTAGAGGGGGGTGAATAGGCGATTTTTATGAAAGTCTTCAAAACATGGAAGTTTCGAAGATAGACGATAGAAATGAACCTATTATCATGCAGCGGAAGGTAGACTACAATAAGCAAGCCATAGTCAAGTATTCAATGAAGTGAAAGCACAACGACTAATAGCAGCTAGGCAGTATAGATCAGGTAGGAAGATAGTGTGGAGCCAATAAGAACAAGCTGTCACTCAGTGAAGACAAAAGATAATGCAATCATATAATGACTTCACTAGAGCCAACAGCAAGTAAAGGGATGGGAAGGATGAAACCAGTGACGTTGAAGACAATGATTTGTTGGGCCATTTCCAGTTGTTATGACAACTGTACGTCTGGTTAGGGAGGCTGAGATTCAACTCAGAAGACCACGTCTTCACCTTATTCCCCTTGAGCTAAGGACACCCAGTCCTCGCCCAATCACTCTGGTAAGTCTTCAAGGTAGACTTCCAAACCTTCATAGACTTCGTTCACCGGCGATCCACAATGACTCTTGGATGCTCAAAACGTGACGCCTAACCGGCTGGAGGATTCATAGTCCTCAAGTGTAATAAGTCTTCAGATCACACAGACAGGAAGACTTCAGTGATGCCTAACACTCTTTGGCTCTGGGTGTTTAGGGCTTTGTCCTCGCAAGGAATTCTCTCTCAAAGGCTTCGAGGTGGGTTGCTCTCAAATGACAAAAGCCGTACACTAACTCTGAGCAGCCAACCGTTTATGGTTGTAGGGGGTGGCTATTTATAGCCACTAGGCAACCCGACCTGATTTGTCCGAAATGACCCTGGGTCACTAAGGAACTGACACGTGTTCCAACGGTCAGATTTCAAACACACACGGCAACTTTACTTGAGCTACAAGCAAAGCTGACTTACCCAGCTCTGGATAAGATTTGCTCTCATTGTCTTCGCTCGAAGACATAGGATTTTGGTTAAGCATCACTTCAGTCATTCTGACTGGTTCACTTGGACCCCACTTAAAAGTACGGTGGTTCCTATGACTCAACAAAGAAGAAAAAGAACGACGAAACAACTAAGTCTTCGTGCTCCATAGTCTTCAGATGTTGTCTTCTCTTGTCATAGTCTTCAATGTGAATGTCTTCACATACCACCTTTGACTTCATTGTCTTCATACATTTTTAGGGGTCATCTCTGGTAGGAAAACCGAATCAATGAGGGACTTCTACCTGTGTTATCCTGCAACTCTCACAAACACATTAGTCCCTCAACCAGGTTTGTCGTCAATACTCCAAAACCAATTAGGGGTGGCACTAGATGCACTTATAGAATCGCTCGATCGGGTTCAGTTAACAACCATCGATCGATCGCTCGGGTTTAGTAACGCGTAGCCTGCAGTGCAATCGCTCGGGTTCAGTTAGAGCCCAACGCCTCGCTCGGGTTCAGTTAGAGCCAACGCCTCGCACACACGTGCGTACGTATACGAGAGAAACACTCATCGCTCGGCCCCCGACCTCCCACGTAACCGGGAACTTCCCGAAATTTTTCGAGCCCTCGCTTCTACCACGGTTTTTTCCGTCATGGACGGCCCAAAGAATGTCATGCAGCTGCGTCTCTGGCCCGCCCAGGACGAAAAGCCCATTTTCTGTCATGATTTTTTGTCATGGAAGTAGGAGCCCACCACATCTATGATGATACCGGGTTTTGTCACAATTATCGTCATAGAAGTGTCATATGTATGACAGAAAAAAATTCGTTCGGCCCCAAATGTCACGGATGTGTCTTTTTTTGTAGTGTATTGATTGCAACAAAGGCAATGCCACTTTTCATGTTAATGCTAATGAGCATACAGTACACTTTCCGAGGAAACAACCTCAAGTCCACAGTATAAATTCTATTGGAAAAATTTCAATGATTACTATTGGAGGCTTTGAATTTTCTCTTCCTACTGTCAAGAAGAAATATGATATTCTTATTGTTGGTGATGTGCATATCTCTGTTGAGGTAACCTAGTGTTATTCGAAATTTCTCCGGTTTCATGCGATTCAGTATGAGTTTGTTAACAAGACTTGATCAACCTTGTTAGTGGATTCCTTTTGATGAGCATGAGATGGATGAAGTTAGAAAGCACAACTCTTTGTATCCTATTTTTACTTTTTGTTATTTAGTTTAAATAAAGCAAAAATAGTATTTTTTTTGTCTTTTTCTGAATTATGCTTGCAATAAAAAATACCCCAAAAATAAAAGTTCTCCAAATGCCCTGAAAATGAAATATGATTTTTTCTAGAATATTTGAGGATTTTAGGCACTGAGAACACAGCAGGGGGAGCAGCCACGTGCCCACAAGGGTGGAGGGCGCGCCCCCCTGCCTAATGGACCCCATGTGGGTCCCCTCCACTTATCCTTGCACCCACACACTTCGTCTTGCTCCAAAAAAATCATCCACCAGCTCAAACCCGAGTTCTTGCTCATCTTGCTGCCATTTTCGATCTCCTTGCTCAAAGCTCCATTCACAAAACTGCTTTGAGGGATTGTTCTTCGGTATGTGACTCCTCCAATGGTCCAATTAGTTTTTGTTCTAGTGATTTATTTGTTGCAAATTTTTGCTTCTTAGGTGACCCTGTGCTTGAGCTTGCATGTCAAATTTATGTGGTCAAAAGTAGTTATAATGCATGATATGGCCTCTAGGCACTTGTAGGAGTAGTTGCTATCAATTTTGTTGAGTTTGGTTCACTTTTATTTTTGAGTTACTAAAAATTTCAGAAATTTTTCAGGGGATGAAATATGTTTAGGAAAATGTACCAAGGTGGTTCCTCAAGGAAGCAAGGACCCAGGCCTGCAATACGCGAGCCGGACAATGAACTACCAAGGGATGCTCAAGTGCGGCCTTGTGAATGGCCGTCCGAAGATTTTATGGTTCAAGCAGGAATCAAGGAAGAATTTGACGCATATGTACGTAACGCTGATCTTGAGAGCTTCGAGGCAGATAAGTGCCCCCAATATTATCACCTAACCGATTCCTTTGTGAGAAGGTTTAAATTTACATCATCGCGCAATTCTCACAATGTCCTATTTGATCTTTATGACAAATCTTATACCATGCACATAGAAGATTTTAATACTGCTTGTGAACTCCCGCAGTGGGGTAGTGCTAGTGAACCTCGCAAATCTGAATTTAAAGAATTTCTTGCTAGTTTCACTGTGGGGGAATCTAGAGAAATAACACAAGCTACCATAGGGAGCATTCATTTTCTTGCCATACATTATTTTGCTCTCTTTATAGGTAGATGCATAAACGGTAAGGATGAGGCATGTCATATGTGTGTTCCGGATCTTAGTGTTCTCAAGAGTGTTGTATTAGGAAATAGACAATACAACTTGGGGGCCATTGTTGCACGTAGGTTGCATAATAACAGTATTAATGGAGATTTGTTTGTTGGAATTTACGCAGGCCGTTTAGCTAATTTTCTTGAGGTACCCATACATGGATATGATATGGAGTTACCCCCTACTTATCTAGATTATAATGCTATGGTTCGTCATCAGTTTGTTGAGAGGAACGATCAGTTCCTTTAGTACCGACTAATCTTTGACAGGCGGAGCACCATCCATGTTGCTCTCCCTGCTCCTGCTTTCTTTGATTTTCAGACAAAAGGAAGATATGTTATAACCAGGGAGGAGGCGAGCAAGTACGAGAGGAGAACAGAGGCAGCTCGCCTCCAAGCTGCAACTCATGAGGCAATTGCCGCTGCATCTCAGTATGACCCCAACTACCACTTTGATCCATGGGCATAGACCAACTCAGGCCAAAAGCCTAAGCTTGGGGGAGTACGTATTTCTCACCGACATTACATTCCTGTTCGCACACTCATGCCAATTGTCGGTGCTCATACTTTTTCATTGTATCATCCATGCTAGTTTATTTTTTGTTTTTAAGCTTTCTTCTTGTGTGTTTGAAAAACCTTAAGAAAAACCAAAAAAATTAGTTCTAGTTTTTAACTAGTTTACTTTCCATGCTTGTAGTAGTAATAATTAAAAGAAAACCCAAAAAGATTTCTCGTTCTTCTTTTGCTTGTTGGGAGCTTTCCCGTGTAAATAGTTTTATTTATTTTCTTGTTCTTTGGGGGTCGAGAGGAGAAGACCTTGATGAAATTGTTGAGTGGATCTTATATGCATTATTGTTGATCTAACAAAGAGCCCATATTACCTTGTCTTCTCCCTTGAATTGAATGCTTCCAGATTCCAGCTTAGTCCAATGCACGTGCACTATTATTATTATCCACACTATTCGGTCATGCAAGTGAAAGGCAATAATGACGATATATGATGAACTGATTGAGATGAGAAAAGCTGGTATGAACTCGACCTCTCTTGTTTTTGTAAATATGATTATTTCATCATTCCTGATTCAGCCTATTATGAATGAAACATGTTTGCAATGACAATTAGAGATTATAGTGTTGGAAATATGCCCTAGAGGCAATAATAAAAGGATTATTATTATATTTCCTTGTTCATGATAATTGTCTTTTATTCATGCTATAATTGTGTTATCCGGAAATCGTAATACATGTGTGAATACATAGACACCAACATGTCCCTAGTAAGCCTCTAGTTGACTAGCTCGTTGATCAATAGATAGTCATGGTTTCCTGACTATGGACATTGGATGTCATTGATAACGAGATCACATCATTAGGAGAATGATGTGATGGACAAGACCCGATCCTAAACATAGCACAAGATCGTATAGTTCGTTTGCTAGAGTTTTTCCAATGTCAAGTATCTTTTCCTTAGACCATGAGATCGTGTAACTCCCAGATACCGTAGGATTGCTTTGGGTGTACCAAACCTCACAACGTAACTGGGTGACTATAAAGGTATACTACGGGTATCTCCGAAAGTGTCTGTTGGGTTGACACGGATCAAGACTGGGATTTGTCACTCCGTATGATGGAGAGGTATCTCTGGGCCCACTCGGTAATGCATCATCATAATGAGCTCAAAGTGACCAAGTATCTGGTCACGGGATCATGCATTACGGTACGAGTAAAGTGACTTGCCGGTAACGAGATTGAACGAGGTATTGGGATACCGACGATCGAATCTCGGGCAAGTAACATACCGATTGACAAAGGGAATTGTATACGGGGTTGCTTGAATCCTCGACATCATGGTTCATCTGATGAGATCATCGAGGAGCATGTGGGAGCCAACATGGATATCCAGATCCCGCTGTTGGTTATTGACCAGAGAGCCATCTCGGTCATGTCTACATGTCTCCCGAACCCGTAGGGTCTACACACTTAAGGTTCGGTGACGCTAGGGTTGTAGAGATATGAATATGCAGTAACCCGAAAGTTGTTCGGAGTACCGGATGAGATCCCGGACGTCACGAGGAGTTCCGGAATGGTCCGGAGGTGAAGAATTATATATAGGAAGTGCAGTTTCGGCCATCGGGAGAGTTTCGGGGGTCACCGGTATTGTACCGGGACCACCGGAAGGGTCCCGGGGGTCCATCAGGTGGGGCCACCCATCCCGGAGGGCCCCATGGGCTGAAGTGGGGGGGAACCAGCCCATAGTGGGCTGGTGCGCCCCCTTGGCCCACCCCCTGCGCCTAGGGTTGGAAACCCTAGGGTGGGGGGCGCCCCCACTTGCCTTGGGGGCTACTCCACCCTTGGCCGCCCCCCCTAGGAGATCCCATCTCCTAGGGCCGGCGCCCCCCTACGGGAGCCTATATAAAGGGGGAGGGAGGGGCAGCCGCACCCTTGAGTCTTGGCGCCTCCCTCTCCCCTGCTACACCTCTCCCTCTCGCAGTAGAACGGCGAAGCCCTGCTGCGGTGACCCCTGCATCCACCACCACGCCGTCGTGCTGCTGGATCTTCATCAACCTCTCCTCCCCCCTTGCTGGATCAAGAAGGAGGAGACGTCACGCTGACCGTACATGTGTTGAACGCGGAGGTGCCGTCCGTTCGGCGCTAGGATCTCCGGTGATTTGGATCACGTCGAGTACGACTTCCTCATCCCCGTTCTTTGAACGCTTCCGCGCGTGATCTACAAAGGTATGTAGATGCAATCCGATCACTCGTTGCTAGATGAACTCATAGATGGATCTTGGTGAAACCGTAGGAAATTTTTTGTTTTCTGCAACGTTCCCCAACATATAGTTGCTCATGCCATGCTTAATTTGCTAGGAGTTTATAATGGTTTACCTTGCGTGCCAACATGCTATTAAAATGGTTGTGATGTGGTATGATAGGGTGGTATCCTCCTTTGAACGATTCGAGTGGCTTGACTTGGCACATGTTCACGCATGTAGTTGAAACAAAATCAACATAGCATCTACGATATTTATGTTCATGGTGAATTATATCCTACTCATGCTTGCATTCGGTGTTGATTAATTTTAATGCATGTTCATGACTGTTGTCACTCTCTAGCTGGTCGCTTCCCAGTCTCTTTCTAGCCTTCACTTGTACTAAGCGGGAATACTGCTTGTGCATCCAATTCCATAAACCCCAAAGTTATTCCATATGAGTCCACCATACCTGCCCATATACGGTATCTACCTGCCATTCCAAGTAAATTTGTATGTGCCAAACTCTAAACCTTCAAATAAACATTCTGTTTTGTATGCTCGAATAGCTCATGTATCAACTAGGGTTGTCTATATCCTCCATGCTAGGCGGGTTATTCTCAAGAGGAGTGGACTCCACTCCTCACTCACGAGAAAATGGCTGGTCACCGGGATGCCCAGTCCCATGCTCAAATCAAATCAACATAATTGCAAACAAAACTCCCCCAGGATTGTTGTTAGTTGGAGGCGCCCGTTGTTTCGAGCAAGCCATGGATTGATGCTTGTTGGTGGTGGGGGAGTATAAACTTTACCATTCTGCTTGGGAACCGCCTATAATGTGTGTAGCATGGAAGATATCGAGATCTCTCGGTTGTTATGTTGGCAATGAAAGTATACCGCTCAAAATATTATTCATCTCTATTTCAAAATCGAGCTCTGGCACTTCTACAAATCCCTGCTTCCCTCTGCGAAGAGCCTATCCATTTACTTTTATGTTGAGTCATCATCCTCTTATAAAAAAGCACCAGTTGGAGAGCACCGTTGTCATTTGCATGTATTATTGTTAGTTTACATTGAGTATGACTTGACTGGATCTCTTTTACCATGAATTACAATCTCTAGTCAGTCCTTGATCTTTAAAGGTGCTCTGCATTTATGTTTTGCGGTCTCAAAAAGGGCTAGCGAGATACCATCTTGTTATATCATATTATGATTGTTTTGAGAAAGTGTTGTCATCCGAGATTTATTATTATTGCTCGCTAGTTGATTATGCCATTGATATGAGTAAACATGAGACCTAAATGTTATTGTGAATAAGGTTAGTTCGTAATCTTTGCTGAAAACTTGAATGATGGCTTTACATATTTACAACAACAAGAGCAAACAGAGTTTGTAAAAGTTTTTCTTTATCACTTTCAGTTTGTCAACTGAACTTCTTGAGGACAAGCAAAGGTTTAAGCTTGGGGGAGTTGATACGTCTCTGCCGTATCTACTTTTCCAAACACTTTTGCCCTTGTTTTGGACTCTAACTTGCATGATTTGAATGGAACTAACCCAGACTGACGCTGTTTTCAGCAGAATTGCCATGGTGTTATTTTTGTGCAGAAATAAAAGTTCTTGGAATGACCTAAAAATCAATGGAGATTATTTTGGCATATATAAAAAATACTAGCGAAAGAATCAAGGCCAGGGGGCCCACACCCTATCCACGAGGGTGGGGGCGCGCCTACCCCCCTGGGAGCGCCCCCTGCCTCGTGGGCCCCCTGGTGCTCCACCGACCTCAACTCCAACTCCATATATTCGTGTTCGGGGAGAAAAAATGGGAGAGAAGGATTCATCGCGTTTTACGATACGGAACCGCCGCCAAGCCCTAAAGTCTCTCGGGAGGGCTGATTTGGAGTCCGTTCGGGGCTCCGAAGAGGGGAATCCGACGCCATCATCATCATCAACCTTCCTCCATCACCAATTTCATGATGCTCACCGCCGTGCGTGAGTAATTACATCATAGGCTTGTTGTACGGTGATGGGTTGGATGAGATTTATCATGTAATCGAGTTAGTTTTGTTAGGGTTTGATCCCTAGTATCCACTATGTTCTGAGATTGATGTTGCTATGACTTTGCTATGCTTAATGCTTGTGACTAGGGACCAAGTGCCATGATTTTAGATCTGAACCTATTATGTTTTCATGAATATATGTGAGCTCTTGATCCTATCTTGCAAGTCTATAGTCACCTATCCGTTAACCCCGAAGTGACAATAATCGGGATACTTACCGGTGATGACCGTAGTTTGAGGAGTTCATGTATTCACTATGTGTTAATGCTTTGGTCCGGTACTCTATTAAAAGGAGGCCTTAATATCCCTTATTTTCCAATAAGACCCCACTTCCATGGGAGGGTAGGACAAAAGATGTCATGCAAGTTCTTTTCCATAAGCACGTATGACTATATTCTGAATACATGCCTACATTACATTGATGAATTGGAGCTAGTTCTGTGTCACCCTATGTTATAGCTATTGCATGAGGAATCGCATCCGACATAATTATCCATCACTGATCCATTGCCTACGAGCTTTTCGCATATTGTTTTTCGCTTATTCACTTTTCCGTTGCTACTGTTACAATCACTATAAAACCAAAACTGGTACCGTTACTTTTGCTACCGTTACCACTACTATCATATTACTTTGCTACTAAACACTTTGCTGCAGATATTAAGTTTCCAGGTGTGGTTGAATTGACAACTCAGCTGCTAAGACTTGAGAATATTCTTTGGCTCCCCTTGTGTCGAATCAACAAATTTGGGTTGAATACTCTACCCTCGAAAACTGTTGCGATCCCTTATACGTGTGGGTTATCACCCATATCGCACAGCTCGGACACCCGAGGACCCCCTAATCCAGGACCCCCTCAGTATCTTCTAATAATTCAAGTTAGAAGGTGTGAGAGGCTGGCGAATTAAGCCGGCTAGAGGATAAAGAGAATTTGGATCATGAAGCACCTCATGTTGACGCTTGCGAGGGACTGGAGTATTTGGTAAGCCGGAAATCAGCTCCGTGTCACCATTACTCCGAGTCTTGGGTCTGGCTTCGTGTTGTTGTTTTTTCAAAATAAAGTCGGGACCCAAGTAAGCAAGAGGGTGAGAAAATCTTACTTTCTGAGTCACCGCCAGGTTTTCTATCTTAGCAAAGGCGCTGAGTTGGAGGAAATGTTACTTACCTCTACGGCATCGGCATGGATGGTCTCCGCATCGTCCTAAGGGGAATCAACGTCAATAAGTTGCATAAAAAGAAACCCAAGAGAGTCAAGTTCTACCTCCGACTCATTGTCAAGGGCAAATAAGTCGTCAGCATTTTGCTTCCTCCCTTTGGTCCTTTTGGTGGTCTTGGATTTTGCTTTGGCCTTTTTGACCGGCTTATCCTGCAGTTTCTTGTTCCAGAAAGAAGAGTTGGCCTGGAGGATACTGGTGATAATAAGGAATGTGAAGTTTATGAGAATACTGAGTAAAGTAAAAATGGCTCGAAATGCTTACGTCAAGAGAGTGCAGAAGGGATTTAGACCTGTTTTGCTGTAGTTTTCAAGGCTCTCACCGAGCAATGATTTGGTCATATCGTTGATCTCTTGGTCTTCGAGACATGTTGGATCATACCTCTGAGGATCTTTTACGTCACATGTATATTCACACATTAAGCCGGTGCAGCGACTCAAAGGCAGGATCCTCCAAGCAACCCAGCATCGGACCAGGTCAACTCCAGTTAAACCGTTGGCCAACAAAGTCCTTATCTTTGAAAAGGTTGGCGCATATTTGGCTCGCTCTGCGGTGATGTTCCGGTTAGGGAAAGGATGTCTCGGGCTGAGCCGACAGGTGCAATAACCCGGCAGAGGATTTTCACCCGCCGGAGAAGTATCTTGACAGTAGAACCACATTTGATTCCAGTCTTTGGGATGACTGGGTAGTGCAGCAGTAGGAAAGATGGCGTCTCTCCGTCTTTGGATCGGAATTCCACCAAGTTCGAGATAGGGCCCGTCTGTCATCTCAGTCTGGCGGTTCAAATAGTAATATTCTCTAAACAAGTCAACACCGGGCTCTTCCTGAAGGTACACCTCGCTGAAGACTTGAAAGTTAAAAATATTGGACACCGAATTGGCGCTGAGGTCTTGAGGGTGTAGCTGATAAAAGTGTAGAACATCTCGAAAGAACTTTGAGCCGGGTAGTGAGAAACCGTGGAGGAGGTGGTCTGCAAAAACCACAACTCCGCCCTCGTTGGGGAGAGGCTTAGTTTCGGTCCCTGGAACTCTCCGTTGGATCATGTTCTTTGCTCGCAGGACACCCATGGTAATGTATTCATTCAGAGACTGTTCAATGACAGTGGAAGCGACCCAATCGCAAGAGGTGGTGGTCTTAGCCATTTTTTGCCAAGTTAAAACCTGAGAGTGAAGAATTGGAGGATTGATATTATGATGACAAGCCGCCCAATGGTTAAACAAGCAAGTTTATTGCTCAAAGACTAGTTATGCATACAAGATGGATTATTATGAGCGATGGGGGTTAGTAAGCATGGTTAAGCTGACAAAGCATCCACAAGTTATGCGGTCATGATTAATGATTAAAGAGGGTACTGGAGGCTTAAACATTTATGAGTAAGCCGGCTGTCGTTTGGCGGGTTGCAAAATGTGTCGCTACAAGCCGCCTATGCAACAGTGATTATGACGACGTCTACAGATCTAGATTCTAGTAAAAAATTACTAAGTGCTGATCAAACAAGTTTCACGAATTCTGCTTATAATTTTGGATCTACGACAGTTCGAAAAACAAGTGAAAATTATTAAACCTAAAATATGAAGGACAAACTACTGTGTTGAGAGATGAATCTCAGAATAGAGGAATGGGTATACGGTGAAAGGCAGTTACTAAAGATTGCTACCGCATGGTTTTTATGTTCTATTGAGATCCAAACAAGCAGTGTATTGGAAGAACCATAGGCGAGCGCGATGCATGCCGACGAACACCAATGAACGGAGAAAACCCTAATGCAGACTGAAAGCAGGGGCAGATGAATACATGGCAATGCTGATAAACAGCCGGAAGGGCGCCGCATTTTTCTGGTCTGAATCAGGTTGATGCAGCGGCCGAGTGGAGGTCGCTGGTGAAGGTCGACAGCGGTGGCGGAGCTCTGCGGGCCTCGGTGATCGCGAGGAAGAAGATGAAGGGAAAGAGGCAGGGGTAAAAGTTGAGAAAGGGCCCTCTGTCCCTATTTACAAGGAAGTGGTAAAATGGCATGCATGGAAATCGAGGAGGCGGAATGATTATCTTCGCAGTGCGGGTGCCTCGATTCTCGAAAGGCCTATTAAGATAATGATCCGTTATGATATCATGGGTTCTGTGCATATTTAATGCGCACGAGGTCATGGCGGGTTACAATGATTCCACTTACATGATGTCATGGCGGCTTACGATGGTTCGGCTCGTGTGGTATTATGAAAGGTTACAGTGGTTTATCTGAAGGTTCAATGTTGATGGATAGTCTGTTAAACCGGTGAAAATTGACATGAACAAGTTCAAATCAATCTGGGGCCTAATTTTGGGGATATAACCCCGAGGTATGACCCACCATGCCGGGGTCAGGTTACACCACTAGAGGTTTAATACAAAGAAGATTCAAGGAGGCCCAAGAACAAGTATGAAGACGGTGACTCATAGAGGCAGGCCTAGTGGAGGCCCAGGATCCGAACATGTGAACCACCATATGGTGGCTTGCCTGTTAAGGCAAGGCGATTTAGAAACCAGGCTAGTCACGTTGTGTGATCCGGCTTGGACTCTTGTAAGCCGCCGAGCTTCAACCTGTGTATATAAAGGCGAGACCTGGCAGTGGCTTAGGCCAAGAGACAATCAATCGAGAATAGGTTAAGCATATTCGCTCCCTTGTAATCGAAACTCAAGCAATACAACTAGAAGCAGGACGTAGGCTTTTACCTCATTGTGAGGGGCCGAACCTGGGTAAATCCTTTGTGTCCTTTGTCCCATTCAACCCCTTTGAGCTAACCTACGCTGCGATGGCTCCACACCTATGTCCTTCCACGAGGGCATCTGCCGTGACAAAACCATGACAAGTAGGAAAATATTTTTTAGAGAAGTAATAAATCATATCCTGGGGACTACGCACACAACCAGGAGCAAGAGTATTGTACCATATCTTAGCATCACCCTTTAATGAGAACGGAAATAATTTGAGAATATAATAGTAGTGAATCTTCTCATCATGAGCAAATAGGCTGGCTATATCATTTAGTTTAGTCAGGTGTGCCACAACAGTTTCAGTTTCATAACCATGGAAAGGATCAGATTCAACCAAAGTATCAACTCTGGGTGGACGGAGAATTCATAATCCTTATCATCAACAAAGATAGGTGAAGTAGCAAACTTAGGATCACATTTCATTCTAGTGTTCAAAGATTTCTCCTTCAGTTTGCATAATAATTTCTTAAGATCATCTCTATCATTGCATGCAAGAAAATCTCTAGTTCTCTCCTCATCCATAACATAACCTTCAGGTATCTTAGGCATCTCATATCTAGGAGGGCTTGGTCTAACAGGTGTTTTAGGATTTCCAGTTTCAAGTATTTCATTAGTTTCAATGATCTCATCAGTTTCAGTAATTTCATTCTCTTTAGCTAGCTCTAGCAATTTGTTCATCAAGAGCAAAGTACTGGCATCATCATGAGTAGCATTCATAGAATTAGCATCATCAATAACTTGCGACATATCAGGATGAATAGCATGTGGGGGTGTTGCAAGTCTACTCATAATAGAAGGTGAATCAAGTGCAGAGTGTGATGGCAGTTCCTTACCTCCCCTCGTCCTAGAGTGAACGATCTTGGTTTTTGTATCCTTCAGATTCTTCATAGTGATAAATTGGTAATAATCCCAAGTGACTCAACAAATATAGCTATGCTGCCTGGCAATGGCGCCAGAAAAAGGTCTTGATAACCCACAAGTATAGGGGATCACAACAGTTTTCGAGGGTAGAGTATTCAACCCAAATTTATAGATTCGACACAAGGGGGCCCAAAGAATATTTGCAAGTATTAGTAGCTGAATTGTCAATTCAACCACACCTGGAGATTAATTATCTGCAGCTATACGATTAGTAGCACAGTAATATGATAATTTTGATAGAAGTGGTAACAGTAATAGTAATGGTAACAGTGATAGCAATGGTTTTGTAGCAAGCGTAACAGTAACAGTAGAAATAGTACTTAGAAGAAACAATATGTGGAAAATTCGTAGGCAATGGATTGGTGAATTCGTTGGATGATATTCATCATATAACAGTCATAACCTAGGGCGATACAAAACTAGCTCCAGTTTATAAATATAATGTAGGCATGTATTCCGTAAATTGTCATACGTGCTTATGGAAAGAACTTGCATAACATCTTTTGTCCTACTGTCAGGGGACTGATCCACGAACACCTATGGGACCGGCGGGCCGAGTCCCTTTCGGTTCGGCGGGGGCGGAGGTCGCACGAAGAGCGGATCGAGGCGAAGCACACGAGCAGCTTACCCAGGTTCGGGCCGCACGGATGCGTAAAACCCTACTCCTGCTTTGTGGTTTGTATTGAGTTCTTGCTCGGGAGCGTGGAGTGCTACAGTACACACCAGCAGCTAACGAGACCGAGCGTGAGTGTTCTATTTTTTCCAAACCCCTCTCTACGTTGCACATGGGCCTCCTTTTATATGCTCAAGGGGTCACCGACAGGTGGCAACGGAGACAAAGGGTAAAAATGGAAAGGTGTTGCGGTAGGTACAGCTACCTGCTACAGTGTATCATACCTAACCCTGACGGCAGGGGACAAGGGCATTAAATGCCCGTCTGTGTCACCTAAACAGTGCAAAAGGGACTGTCAGGGGCGCCACCGCTCGCCACGATGGCAATCTTGTTAGCGCCGCTTGCCACCGCGTGTCGCTGGCTGCACAGCCTCCCGCCACGTACGCCTGGAAGGGTCCCAGAGCGACACGTTGGTGGATGTGCTGGAGCGCGGGCACAGAGTAGTGGCTTGCCGTGGCAAGCGCCTTGCCGCAGTCATTATCTTGTCACGTCCGGGAGCTTGTCGCTCACCGGGTCTTGCCGGGACGCGTGGCGCGCCGCGGCAAGTTCCTTGAGGTGCCTTGGTTGGCCTTCCCGGCAAGCTCCTCTTGCCGGGGTCTTGAGATGCCTTGGTTGGCCTTCCCGGCAAGCTCCTCTTGCTGGGGTCTTGTCTCTTTGACTTGGATACTTTGTTCTTGTATGGCTCCAAAGGAACCACGGAGGACCTTGGCGGTCACCCAGCAAGCCTTGCCGCGGGATGCTGCGACTGCCCGTGCACAAGTTCGGGATACTAGGGTACCCCTACTCTAGTACACCGACAGGAGCCCCCGGGCCTGGGCCATACACGGTGCCGAGCGATGTTGGGCCAGGCCCAAAATAGGGCATGCGCGGCCTAGGTTACACCGTATCTCTCTCCGTATCCACCACGCCCTCCCCGAACGGCACGCGTTGAATGCGGCGTCGTGGGAGAGATCGTGGGTGGTTTCTTTATTCGGAAATGCGGAACGTCTGCCCCCTCCCTCTTTATAAGCAGGGGAAACAGGGGTAGTTCGCCCATTCGCCCGTTGCTGCTCCAATCTCAAAAATCTCCGCCGCTCCCTCGTCTTCCCAAAGCTGAAAGAGAGCAGCGCTCCGCCCCCCATCGCCACCAGCACCACCAACGCCGTCGACCTCCTTCACCACTTCCGCATGGATCCAAAAGCCGACAAGGGGAAGGTCGTGAAGTCGACCGAGGCGCAGCGTCTTGCGGCGCTGCGAAAGGAGCGGGCAGTCTTCCCCCCCAAGCTTGCCGCGAGGGAGCTGAGGGAGAACTACTACCTCTTCTGGTCGACGGAGACACGAGCGCATCCGCGCACGAAGGTACTTCCCGCCGCCGCTTGGAAGAAGGCCCCAAACGGATACCCTTTCTTCGCCTTGTTCTTCTACTGCGGGCTCTGCCCGCCTTTCTCTGAATTCTTCTGCGATATCATGAACACCTACGGGTTCCATCTCCTTGACTTCACCCCCAATGCCGTTCTGACCATGGCAGTTTTCGCACATCTCTGCGAAAACTTTGTCGGAGTCCATCCCAATGTAGCCCTCTTTCGCCACTTCTTTATACCCCGAGTAGAGAGAGGAGAGCCTTTATCCGGCGGAATCGCCTGGATCTCAAGGGCCGGCAAGAAGGAAACTTATCTGGAGGGAGCATTCCGCGGCAAGTGGGAGGAGTGGAGAGCAGACTGGTGCTGGATTGACGAGGAGAACCCGCAGCCATTCACCACCCGGCGCCAAACCCCAGTAGCACGCGGCAGCGATTGGAGTGACGTGGCCCCGGAAGACGATAGGCTGAAGATTGCTGTCACCCGGATCCTACGCCTCAGGCTTGCCGGGCTCACTGTAGGCGCTGTTAGCGCGGATTTTCTTCGCCGCCGCATCGCCCCCCTGCAGGAACGGGGGAGACCCACTTGGGAGTTCAAGAATGCGGCAGATATCATGAGGCTGCGGCCGGGCCTCAACTTCAACTTCACAGTTCTGGAGCTCAACGCGATGCTCCAGGAGCTGTTCAAGTACGACCCTCAACACCCCGAAGTTTTCAGGTTGCTGGGGGGGTCGTTCCGCTATGCAACAACTCCGCGCTCGACCGCATCCGTGCAATGATGCCATTGTGCGACTCGCATGGAATTGTCCCAACTTGGCAAGAGCCTGCAGACGACGTCGTGCAGCAATTCTTCGATGACTTGGTAGAAGTGCCGATCCGCTCCGACGAGAAAGATAGCCTCACCCGCGACACCGCCGATGCGGAGATGGCACTCATCGCCACTAGGCTAGAAGAGGCGGCGGCAGCCGCAGCCGCGGGCGAATTTGGATTCACCGTGGAGGAGGCAGAGGCAGCAGAGGTGGCAAGCCGTGCCGAGCGAGGGGAGCCTGCCGGCGAGAAAGAGCTTGCCGGGCATAACGTCGAGTCGAGCGAGCCCGCCAAGGATACGCGCGGCTCGCTGGAGATCAACTCATCTTCCTCCTCATCTTCAGACAGCTCGCCGCAAGCAGAGCCTCCATCCCCACCAAGAAGGCGTCTCCGCAAGGTCGGTGACGTAGCGGAGCGGCAGGCGGGGCAACAGTAGCCGCGCCGCGTGACACGCTCCACCGCGGCAAGCACTGTTACCGCGGGAGCACCTCACGCTGCGACGGCAACTGGAGCGGGGTCCTCCCGGACCACCGCTTCTACTCCTGCCGCTTCTCACGCCGCGGCGACAGCCGGAGCGGGGTCGTCTCAGACCGCCGCCACTGCTCCCGCCAAGCGGCCAAGGGAAGCTACTCCTCCGCCTCCTCGCGCCGGACGTGAGCCAGACTTCGACTTCTCCGCATTCAGCTCCGACGAGGAAGAAGAAGAAGAGTAAGACTCCCTTGTTGTACTTGTAGTTCTTCAATCCTTGCTGTTTGTCTTGTATCTCATTTGCTTGACTCTGAACTTGTTCCTTTTTAGGACTCTGGCCCAGAGAGCAGCAAAGAGAGCCCAAGTCCCGGTGATTGTCATTAAGGACGAACCTACTGCGACAGCAGGGGGTGCGCCCGAGACAACCTTGCCGGACCCGGCAACTTTTCTCCAGAGCAGCCCCCAGCGTAAGTATATGGTTTGCTTTCCGCTGTGAGATGCGCATGGATACTCTGTCTTTGCTGATATCTTACTGCTGGTTTGTGTAGGAGCAGAGCAGCCCCACCAGGAGCCAAGGGAGAATCCCCCGACAAGGGAGAGCTCTCCGGCAAGGGAGGGCTTTCCGATAAGGAAGAAGTCTCCGGCAAGGGACAGCACCAGCGGCCCCCCGACGGTGGAGACCACGACTGCAGAACCCGGCACAGGTAATCCTTTCGCTTCAAAACTTTCCTTGGGTTCTTCTTCTTTTGATCTTCTTGGGTATTTGCTTGACTCTTCTCCTTTTTCCGGCTGTCAGACCCATCTGCTACGGAGTCGATGGAGACCGAGGTTGCCGCCGAAGAAGCGGCCGGTGCTGACGATCCCGCCGGCGCAGAGGCCGCCAAGGCTGCCGCCGCGGTAACTGGCGAGGGGTCTGGCGATCGCACTGACGGCCCTGAGGCTGCAGGAGCGCCAGGCGCTACACCGACCGCCGACCCGTCCGCCGCTGCCGCAGCGCCAGGCTTCGAAGAGCCCCAGCCAGGCGTCTACTTGAAGGCCGGCGACGACGTCTTCATCAACCTTCCCTGGGCATCAAGCTCCAGGGCGCCGGTCGAGGGAGAGATCTTCGACGGGGAGGTGCTTGCCTCCGCTGGGCTGACGCTGGTTGACGCGCCGAGCAGCAGCAGCAACGAGCCCGAGGAAGAGCGGCTGCTGCGGAAGTTGTTGTCGCTCTACCGCGCGCGGCAAGCCAAGCTGGAATCCCGCGAGGTGCTTGTCGCGAAGGCGGGAGCAGACATCGAGAAGCGCGCGGAAGAGCTCGGGGGTTTCCACCAGGAAGCCCTCCGGTCCCTGGCGGAGGAGCGGGAGCAGCTCGCCGAAGCGCAGAAGGCCTTCCTCCTCGAGAAGGCTGAAGTCAAAGAGCAACAGCGACTTGCCGCTGTGAAGCTATCCGCGGAGGAGGGCGAGCTGGCGCAGCGGAAGGTCAATCTTGACGCCCACGAGGAGGAGCTTGCCGTGCGCGAGGAAAAACTCGGCGGAGCCCTTAAGCAAGCAGAGGATGCTGCCGCAGTTGCCGAGGCCGCCAAGAAGGAGCTGGAGATGAAGGTGGTGCAGCTGGAGGCCGATCTTGCCGAGAAGGGCAAAGAGCTCAGCGCCGCCAAGGACTCCAACGCGGATCTTGAGTTGAAGCTGACCACTTTGACCAAGACGCTGGACGGCGCCAAGGAGCAGGAGGCGGCCTTGAAAGAAGAGATCAAGGCCGACAAGGCGCTGCTAGAGAGTGTTGCCGCCACCCAGAATGCTTTCAGGGAAAATGTGGAGCACTGGACGGAGAGCCTCGTGAGCGCTGCCGCAGATATTGACAGGGAGTTGGCGCAGCTGGGGATGGAGGATCTCGGGTATCCCTCCGACGAGAACCTCCAACCCAGCGCCAAGCTCGTCTTGTTCTTCAAGGGCATGGCGACGGCCCTCCAGTGACTCCGGGAGAGGATCCCAAAGCAGCTGGCCGACGAGTCGCGCAAGATCTGCGCGGGAGCTCTTCAAAAGGTGTTGGTGAAGGTGGCCTTCCGCAATCCGGGCCTCAACCTCACCAACGTCCTCAAGACCCTGCCGCCGGATGCTGATCTGGAGGCGCTCAAGACCCTTGTCGCACCCATTGTGGACAAGGTGAGCGGGATCAAGAGGATCGAAGGCGATCGCGTAGACTAGGCCGCCCGTTTCTTCTTTTCTTGTCGTTGTTTGTCATGTTATGAAAACAATCTGTTAGAGCTGCGACAAGCTATCTTTAATATAACTCTATTCCGGGTAATGATTTCCATGTTATTCCCTTTACTTGATTCCTTCCTTTGTATGTTTTTGCCCTACGCTTTTAGGGAACTTGCCGGTGCAGGCACCTTGGCCGCGAGCGCTGAGTGCGGAACGTCAGCAGCCTGCCGGCGGTGCCGCTACCGGCAAGAAACCTTGTCGCAACTAGTCGCAGCTCACTTAAGTTGTTGAGCGGACTCGAAACAAAGTAAGGGCGTGACTAGCTACGAGTTGGTTCCTCCGCGCACAGGTTTTCCATACAAAGTGCGGTCATTCAAGGGAGATAACTTAAAAAATTTTAAAATCTGATTGCTCAAACTTTGGCAACTTAGCTTTTCTGTTGTTTGCTTCCCGGCAAGGCGAAACTTTCTTGAACGACGCCTGGTCCATACCTTTATCTTCTCCTCCCCCCCCGGCAAACTTGTGGGCGAGGGAACCTTCCTTTCCTTGAGAAAAAAGAAAGAAGAGAAAATAAAGATATGGAGCCTTACGGCTCATTATTGCTTACCGGGGAGTAGGTGCTGCACAAAGTGTCAGATAACACATGCAAAAAATAGAAAGCATGAAATTGACAAGATATGCGGTGCACATGAGCTTTACTTATGCACGGGGTCTGCGCCCGGCTTTGTACACATGCAACAGCGGCAAGACTTGTACAAAAGGTGGTTGCCGGAACAGGTTCCGGCAACCGCGCCTTACGGGTAAAACTTACGAAGATGCTCAATGTTCCAGGAGTTGCTCACCGGAATGCCATCTTCGGTCTCAAGGCGGACAGTGCCAGGCCTAGTGACTCATTTCACCTGGTAAGGGCCTTCCCACTTCGGCATCAACTTGTTGGAATTCTTGGCGGACTGAACACGCCGAAGAACAAGGTCGCCTTCCTCGAGACTTTTGGCGTTAACTTTGCGGCTATGGTAGCGGCGCAAAGCTTGCTGGTAGCGAGCAGCTCGCACAGCAGCCTGAAGACGGTCTTCCTCAAGGAGCAGCGCGTCATCTTGTCGCAGCTGCTCTTGCTCGAGCTCATCATAAGCGAGCACTCGAGGTGACCCGTATACGAGTTCCGTGGGGAGAACTGCCTCTGCTCCATAGACTAGAGCGAAAGGTGTCTGGCCAGTGGCTCGATTTGGCGTCGTTCTGATCGACCAAAGAACCACCGGCAGCTCCTCGATCCAGTTTCTTCCGCACTTGTGTAGCCTGTCGAAAGTCCTGGTCTTGAGCCCGCGCAGCACTTCAGCATTTGCCCTCTCCGCTTGACCGTTGCTTCTCGGGTGAGCAACAGAAGCGAAGCAGACCTTGGCGCCAAGATCTTGGACGTACTGCATGAAGGTGCGGCTCGTGAATTGCGTGTCGTTGTCGGTGATTATCCTGTTAGGGATCCCGAAGCGGCAAACAATCGACCTGAAGAACTTGATTGCTGACTGTGCTGTCACCTTCCTCACTGGTTCCACTTCCGGCCACTTTGTGAACTTGTCGATTGCAACGTACAAGTACTCAAAGCCCCCGACTGCTCGGGGAAAGGGGCCGAGGATGTCGAGCCCCCAGACCGAAAATGTCCAGGATAAAGGGATCGTCTAGAGAGCTTGAGCTGGTTGGTGTATCTGCTTGGAATGGAACTGGCACGCTTCACACTTGGTTACTTGTGCAGTTGCATCCTGGAGGGTTGTTGGCCAAAAGAAACCTTGCCGGAATGCTTTGCCGACAAGTGCTCTTGCGCCAATGTGGTGACCACATATGCCTCCATGTATCTCTGCCAACAGCTTTTGTCCGTCTTCCCGGTGAATACACTTCAATTTCACACCGTTCAGTCTTCTTCTGTACAGTGTCTTGTCGACAAACTGGTACATACTTGACTGCCGGGCTACTCTTTCCGCTTCTTCTTGCTCTTCGGGAAGTTCTCCTGTCTGAAGGAAACGGACAATCTGCTGTGCCCATGCTGGAGCTTGTGGCTCGACAACAAGGACTAAAGGCAAATCTGCGGCTGCGGGAACGTCCGCTTCTACGGCAAGAACCTGCGGGTCTGCCGGAGCTTGACGTTCCCCGGCAAGCTTGCCGGAGCAAAACTTGTCGAGAGCTTCTGCTTCAACGGAACAAACCCTAGGTCTTGCCAGAGCAGACTGCTCCTCAGCGCTCTTGGCCTTGATCTTGGGGACCTTCTTGGCGGCGGCTTCAGGAAGCTCTGCCGGCAAATAGTCACCAGAAATCAACTTCCTCTTCTTGCTCTGTACAGTTGATGGCGTTACAGACGGTTGAGTCAGCTTGAGCACAAAGATCCCTGGTTCCACAGGTAACTTAAGTGCGGCGCACTTTGATAGGCCATCGGCAATGGCGTTCTGAGCTCTTGGAACATGCTCCATCTGTAGGCCTTCAAAGTGCTCTTCTAGCTTTCTCACTTCATCGACGTAGGCTTCCATCAACGGACTCTGATAGCTCTTGTTTACTTGGCGGACGACAAGCTGTGAGTCACCCCTGACAATGAGCTTCTTGATCCCAAGGTCTGCCGCGATCCTGAGACCGGCAAGCAAGCCTTCATACTCTGCAGTATTGTTTGTTGCTTGCTCCTTGGGAAAGTGCATCTGGACTATGTATTTGAGGTGCTCTCCGGCGGGTGCGACAAGCAGCACGCCAGCGCCGGCGCCTTGCAGCGAAAAGGCACCATCAAAGTACATCAGCCACTCTTTGCCTGCTTCCTTGACGGGGATGCTCATTTCTGGAATTTCTTCATCTGGTGTTGGCGTCCATTCTGCTATAAATTCTGCCAATGCTCTGCTCTGGATAGTTGAAGTGCTCTCAAACTTGAGGCCAAAGCTTGACAGTTCCAGTGCCCACTCAACAATCCTGCCTATCGCTTATGGATTCTGTAGTATCCTCTTCAGCGGAAAGCGAGTGACAACTGTGATCTCATGTGCTTGGAAGTAATGGCGCAGCTTTCTCGAGGCCATGAGAAGGCCGAAAAGCAATTTCTGCATGCCAGAGTACCTTGACCTAGCCCCCTGCAGAAGGGAACTGACAAAGTAAACTGGGCGCTGCACCATTTTCTTCTGTATCTCCTCGCCCATCTGCGCAGATCCATCTTTGTCGGGACCAGAGTTTGCCGGGGAAGCCCCCTGCTTGTCGCTGGATGCGCCTGCCGTGGTTGCTGGCTCGTCATCTGCCTCCCTCTCTGCCACTAACGCAGCACTAACCACTTGATTGGTTGCCGCTATATACAGCAGCAACTTCTCTTGTGGCTTAGGTGTGACAAGTATTGGAGGGGAGGACAGGTATCTCTTCAAGTCTTGCAGCGCAGCCTCCGCTTCCGGAGTCCATTTCATTGGACCTGCCTTTTTCAATAATTTGAAAAACGGCAGGGCGCGCTCAGCAGACCTAGAGATAAACCTGCTGAGAGCAGCCACGCAACCGGCAAGTCTTTGTACATCCTTGACGCGCTTTGGTGCTTCAATCTGCTCAATGGCCTTGATCTTGTCGGGATTGGCTTCGATTCCCCGCTGAGACACGAAGAACCCGAGAAGCTTGCCGGAGGGGACTCTAAACACACACTTCTCGGGGTTGAGCTTGAGGCTGATCTTGCGCAGATTTGCAAAGGTCTCGTCTAAATCTTGGATCAGAGTTGCCTTGTCCTTGCTCTTGACCACTATATCATCCATGTAGGCTTCCACATTCCTGTGTATTTGTGGCTTAAGAGCGACATGGACTACTCTTGCAAATGTTGAGCCAGCATTTTTTAATCCGAAAGGCATCCGTATGAAACAGTACGTGTCACATGGAGTAACGAATGCGGTCTTCTCCTCATCCCCTTCTGCCATGAAGATCTGATGGTATCCTGAGTATGCGTGAAGAAATGAAAGCAAATCACATCCGGCCGTGGAGTCAACAATCTGGTCAATGCGCGGTAAAGGAAATGGGTCTTTGGGACAAGCTTTGTTAACATCGGTAAAATCGATACAAAGTCTCCATTCCCCGTTCGCCTTGCGCACGACTACAGGATTGACCAACAACGTAGGATGGAGCACTCCTCTGACAAGGCCTGCTGCTTCCAACTTCTTGATCTCTTCTGCAATGAATTCTTGACGCTCCACTGCTTGCTTCCTGACCTTCTGCTTGACGGGCCGCGCATGAGGACAAACGGCAAGGTGGTGCTCAATTACTTTCCTGGGAACACCGGGGATGTCAGACGGTTGCCACGCAAACACGTCGACATTTGCCCGCAGGAAAGCAATGAGCGCGCTTTCCTATTTAGGGTCGAGAGTGGCACTGATGGTGAAGGTACCACCAGTGCCGTCCTCCTTGGCGGACACCTTCTTCATCTCTGGCGGAGCTGCCATTGTCTTCTTACACTTGCCGGTGGAGCTCGATGGTGCGTCCTCGACGGCAGCGCAGCACTCCGAAGAGGTGCGCTTGCCGGAGTGGGCATCAGAACTCTTGCCGGACTTGGTCTTCTTCTTCCCCCCGGGAGCTTCAACGGCAAGTGACTTGCGATCTGTTGCGGCTGTCGCTTCCCGGTAGATCTTGTCGGCGCAGATAAGAGCATCCTTCTTGTCGCCGGGGACAGAGATGACGCTTATCGGGCCTGGCATCTTCAGCATGTTGTATGCGTAGTGAGAGGCTGCCATGAACTTGGCGAGTGCTGGACGGCCAAGTATCCCATTGTAAGGCAATGGAATATCGGCAACGTCAAAAGTGACCCTCTCAGTCCTGAAGTTCAGCTCGCTGCCAAATGTTACTGGCAACGTGACCTTCCCCTTCGGCTTGCTCCTTCCCGGGTTGATTCCTTGGAATGTGCTGGTCTCTTCAAGCTCACTGTCAGGGATCTGAAGTTTCTGGAGTACAGCGGAGGAGATCAGGTTCAAGCCGGCCCCGCCGTCAACTAACATCTTAGTGACCTTGAGGTTGCGGATAGTTGGTGAAACCAACATCGGCAAGCACCCGACCGCAGTTGTGCGATCAGGGTGGTCCTCAATGTCAAAGATGATAGGCGTGCTGGACCATTTCAGAAGCTTGCGTGACTCGACAGGTGGCTCCGCCGCATTGACTTCCCGCACCCACTGCTTGAGTTGGCGGTGCGAAGTATGCAGAGAAGCACCGCCATCAACGCACAAGACCTCTGTGGCTTTCTGGAATTCCTGCTCACTGGTCTCGACATCATCCATGTCTTCGTCGTCGTCGTCATCTTCATCCTTGTCGCGGCCGCGGGGAGGTCTGTCTCCTTGCCGCTGCTTGGCCTTGCCGCGGCGTCCTCCCCGGCCGGCGCGCTTTTTGCCAGATTCTCCAGCGCCTCCTTGGGCCCTCTCCTTGTCTCGTCGCTTGTACTCAGCCTTTTGTTGCTGGACAAGCTGCTCGACCTTCTTGCAGCTCTGGGGGTCATGGCCCTTGGTGCGGTGGATCTTGCAGTACTGCTTGTCGGTGCCGTCCTGCTTGTCGGCGACCGCCACAGCCTGACAGTTGGTGCATGCGGCAATCTCTTTGCCGGAGCTACCAGCTTTGGCTTTCTGGGCGCCACCTTCGTTGCCGGACTGCTCAACGACTAGCACATCTTTGCCTTTCTTCTTCCTGTTCCGCCGCCGGTTTTTCTTTGCCGGGGCAGCATCCTCGCTGTCAGATCCTCTTGCTCCTGCATTCTCTCCAGGGAGTTTCCTCCCTTCCTCAGCACGTGCACACTTGTCGGCCAGGGCATACAGCTCACTGACGTCTCTGATCTTGCACATCGCCATCTCCTCCCGCATCCTGCGGTTACGCACGTTCTGATGGAACGCGCTGATGACCGCGGCAGGGTGGACATCTGGGATGTTGTGCTGTACACGGCTGAATCTCTGAATGTACTTGCGCAGGGGCTCTCCTTCCTTCTGGGCGAGCAGATGAAGGTCACTCTCTTGGCCATAAGGTTTGTGGCCGCTTGTAAAGGCGCCGACAAACTGATGGCATAGGTCTGCCCAGGAGGATATGGAGTTGTCCAGCAAGTGCATGAGCCAGGACCTGACGTTGGGCTTGAGCACCAGCGGGAAGTAGTTGGCAAGGATCTTGTCGTCCCGCCCCCCGGCAGCCTGCACCGCGATGGTGTAGATGCTGAGGAACTCCGACGGATGCGACTTGCCGTCATACTTCTCTGGTACGTCTGGCTTGAAATTCTTCATGCTGGGCCACTGGACTTGCCGCAGCTCACGAGTAAACGCAGGGCAACCTACCGCGTACGGCAAGTCGCCTGGTTCCCCTGGCGCATGCATGTCGACAGAGGGCCCAGCGCGCTGGTCTGATTGACATCGCGCTTCTCTTCGGCGTTCGATGCGAGTACGAGCGTCTTCTTGCTGTCGTTCGTGAAGAACTTGGCGCTGATCGCGGCGAGCTCGTGGATCTGATGACGCGGTGGAGTCACTGTCGAGGTGGATCCGGTGAGTCAGCGATCTTGGCCTTCGGGGCGGAGAGTGCGCAGTAGTTGCACCCCCACCAGTCTTGTCGCCACCGGCTCGTGCCTGGCTGACTTGTCGCGGCTGCGACGTGCTCGGCTGCCGTTGAGTGTCGCCGTTGGCGAAGCCGATGAGACTCTGGATGGTGGCCCTCCAGTCGTCGATCTTGTCTGCTGTTGGAGGGTAGTCCAGGAGCAGTTGAGCTCGCGCTAAAGCTTCTGCTGCAGTGGCGGGTGGTGGTGGCGAACGGTGCGAGGAGCGGGATATGCTCGGACTTCTAACTATGTTAGAAGGAGCAGTATCCCGTCCAGGCAACCGTGTCTCGCTCGTGCCAGCAGGTTGGCGTGCATGGTGGTCTTGAGCGCTCCGAGATCCACCAGCTCGATCTTGGTCCAGCAAACGCATGGTACCGTGAGCACCATGACGCTGCCGGTCCCGCGCCTCATGAGATGGGCGCGGTGCATGTACAGACGCCGAGGTCTTGGAGTGCGCCCGGTCGTTGTGGGAGCCGGCTACGCCGCCGATGGGCAGCGCAGCCTTGTCCTTGGACCTGGCAGCACCGTGAGCTCCCTCGTCGACGCCCGTTCTTCCACCGGCGTCTGCCCCATCAGCCATTTGCTCCGGCGGTGGTGGGTAAGGCACGGACGGAGCAGCTGCCTCCGAAGCCTTCTTCTTCGGCGGCATGTTGATAAAGGTGATGAAGATCTAGCTCGCGTGAACGCTGGATCTGGTTCACACAACCTCGACGCCCCCTACCTGGCGCGCCAAAGATGTCGGGGGACTAATCCACGAACACCTATGGGACCGGCGGGCCGAGTCCCTTTCGGTTCGGCGGGGGCGGAGGTCGCACGAAGAGCGGATCGAGGCGAAGCACACGAGCAGCTTACCCAGGTTCGGGCCGCACGGATGCGTAAAACCCTACTCCTGCTTTGTGGTTTGTATTGAGTTCTTGCTCGGGAGCGTGGAGTGCTACAGTACACACCAGCAGCTAACGAGACCGAGCGTGAGTGTTCTGTTTTTTCCGAACCCCTCTCTACGTTGCACATGGGCCTCCTTTTATATGCTCAAGGGGTCACCAACAGGTGGCAACGGAGACAAAGGGTAAAAATGGAAAGGTGCTGCGGTAAGTACAGCTACCTGCTACAGTGTATCATACCTAACCCTGACGTCAGGGGACAAGGACATTAAATGCCCGTCTGTGTCGCCTAAATAGTGCAAAAGGGACCGTTAGGGGCGCCACCGCTCGCCACGATGGCAATCTTGTTAGCGCCGCTGGCTGCACAGCCTCCCGCCACGTACGCCTGGAAGGGTCCCAGAGCGACACGTTGGTGGATGTGCTGGAGCGCGGGCACAGAGTAGTGGCTTGCCGCGGCAAGTGCCTTGCCGCGGTCATTGTCTTGTCGCGTCCGGGAGCTTGTCGCTCACCGGGTCTTGCCGGGACGCGTGGCGCGCCGTGGCAAGTTCCTTGAGGTGCCTTGGTTGGCCTTCCCGGCAAGCTCCTCTTGCCGGGGTCTTGAGATGCCTTGGTTGGCCTTCCCAGCAAGCTCCTCTTGCCGGGGTCTTGTCTCTTTGACTTGGATACTTTGTTCTTGTATGGCTCCAAAGAAACCACGGAGGACCTTGGCGGTCACCCAGCAAGCCTTGCCGCGGGATGCTGCGACTGCCCGTGCAAAAGATGTCGGGGGACTGATCCACGAACACCTATGGGACCGGCGGGCCGAGTCCCTTTTGGTTCGGCGGGGGCGGAGGTCGCACGAAGAGCGGATCGAGGCGAAGCACACAAGCAGCTTACCCAGGTTCGGGCCGCACGGATGCGTAAAACCCTACTCCTGCTTTGTGGTTTGTATTGAGTTCTTGCTCGGGAGCGTGGAGTGCTACAGTACACACCAGCAGCTAACGAGACCGAGCGTGAGTGTTCTGTTTTTTCCGAACCCCTCTCTATGTTGCACATGGGCCTCCTTTTATATGCTCAAGGGGTCACCGACAGGTGGCAACGGAGACAAAGGGTAAAAATGGAAAGGTGCTACGGTAGGTACAGCTACCTGCTACAGTGTATCATACCTAACCCTGACGGCAGGGGACAAGGGCATTAAATGCTCGTCTGTGTCGCCTAAACAGTGCAAAAGGGACCGTCAGGGGCGCCACCGCTCACCACGATGGCAATCTTGTTAGCGCCGCTTGCCACAGCGTGCCGCTGGCTGCACAGCCTCCCGCCACGTACGCCTGGAAGGGTCCCAGAGTGACACGTTGGTGGATGTGCTGGAGCGCGGGCACAGAGTAGTGGCTTGCCGCGGCAAGCGCCTTGCCGCGGTCATTGTCTTGTCGCGTCCGGGAGCTTGTCGCTCACCGGGTCTTGCCGGGACGCGTGGCGCGCCGCGGCAAGTTCCTTGAGGTGCCTTGGTTGGCCTTCCCGGTAAGCTCCTCTTGCCGGGGTCTTGAGATGCCTTGGTTGGCCTTCCCGGCAAGAGGAGTTTGCCGGGGTCTTGTCTATTTGACTTGGATACTTTGTTCTTGTATGGCTCTAAAGGAACCACGGAGGACCTTGGCGGCCACCCAGCAAGCCTTGCCGCGGGATGCTGCGACTGCCCGTGCACAAGTTCGGGATACTAGGGTACCCCTACTCTAATACACCGACACCTACCCTCCCGTGGGGTCCATACGAAAACTAAGGGATATTAAGGCCTCCTTTTAATAGAGAACCAGAATAAAGCATTACCACATAGTGAACACATGAACTCCTCAAACTACGGTCATCACCAGAAAGTATCCCGAATACCATCACTCCGGGGTTTACAGATCATAACACGTAGTAGGTGACTATAACTTGCAAGATCGGATCTAGAACATAGATATAATGGTGATAACATAAACGGTTCAGATTTGAAATCATGGCACCCGGGCCCAAAGTGACAAGCATTAAGCATGGCAAAGTCATAGCAACATCAATCTCAGAACATAATGGATACTAGGGATCAAGCCCTAACAAAATTAACTCGATCACATGATGAATCTCATCCAACTCCTGACTGACCAGCGAGCCTACGAAGGAATTACTCACTCCCGGTGGGGAGCATCATGGAATTGGCGATGGAGAAGGGTTGGTGATGACGAAGATCGAAGATCCTCCTCTCCGGAGCCCCAAACGGACTTCAGATATAGCCTCCCGATGAAGAATAGGAGGTGGCGGCGGCTCCGTCTCGTGAAACATGATAATTCTTTCTCTCCAATTTTTTCTCCGAAAATAGGATTTTACAGAGTTGGAATCAAGGTCTGCGGGGCCACTAGGTGGGCACAACCCACCTGGGCGTGCCAGGAGGGGGCGCGCCCTGGTGGATTGTGCTCACCCAGCCCCCCTTTGGTGGTTCTTGGCTCTAATATTTTTCTTTTATTCCATAAAAACTCTCCAAAAAGTTTCGTGCCATTCCGAGAACTTTTATTTCTGCTAAAAACAGCGTCAGTCCGGGTTAGTTTCATTCAAATCATGCAAATTAGAGTCCAAAACAAGAGGAAAAGCGTTAGGAAAGGTAGATACGACGGAGACGTATCACTAGTACATGTAAGCCTAACCCACTTCCTATGTATAGGGATTTTGTGAGCAAATAATTTTTGGGAGCAAGAATCAACTAGCATAGGAAGGCAAAACAAGCATGACTTCAAAACTTCCAACACATAGAGATGAAACTTGAGATTATTGAAATATGTAAAAGCATATATTCCTCTCCATCACAATTTTCAGTAGCATCATAAATGAATTCAACAATATAACTATCACATAAAGCATTCTTTTCATGATTCATAAGCATAGAAATTTTACTACTCTCCACATAAGCAAATTTATTCTCATTCATAATAGTGGGAGTATCATAAGAGACTCGAATACTATAAATTGTTTCCACATTAAAAGAGAAATGTTCAGAAAAAGGGTAATTATAATTATGGCAAGTTTTATAAATATAATCATCACTACTTTTTATAACATAAGTGTCATCACAATAATCATCATAAGTAGCAACTTTGTTCTCATCATAATCAATTGAAACCTCTTCCAAGATAGTGGAATCATTACTAAATAAAGTCATGACCTCTCTTAATCCACTTTTATCATTATAATAAGATTCAACACCCTCCAAAATAGTGGGATAATTATTCGCTAAAGTTGACACTCTTCCAAACCCACTTTCATAAATATTGCAATCATCATAAATAGGAGGCACACAATCATCATAATAAATATTCTCATCAAAACTTGGGGGACTAAAAATATCATCTTCATCAAATATAGCATCCCCAAGCAAATAAATTATCAAACATGTCATTCTCATCAAATATAGCATCCCCAAGCTTGTGGCTTGACATATCATAAACATAATCACTCTCATCATTAATAGTACTAATAGCACCAATAGTATAACAATTATTATCATCACAATTTTCTAAGTTGGTGCCAAAAAGATTTTCAAGATTATAAGAAGTATCATTATTTTCCCAATCATAATCACCACAATGAGTAATAGGCATAACATAAATCATCCTCAATAGTTTGTTCGGACATTGTGTCATAACTCATAAGACAAAGAATCAATATCATCATCAAGTATATCATATTCCACAATTACTTTTGATTCATTCTCACGAGGCATAACAATAATAGGAGCAACATCATTTGGGAGGGATACCCGTTTACCTTTGCTTCTCCGTCTTTTTGTTCTCAATATCATGTGTGGGTTTAATAAACTTTTTGGAGCTCCTTATTGATGATATTGGTTGCATAGGAAGCTCATTCTCGTAACTTGTTTCATCACGAGAGACAATAAGAGGGAAAGTGGAGAGCTTTGCCCTTTCATTAGTATTTCTTTTATATTCTATTGGTTTTCCCATCTTTCTATAGTTGGCAATATAAGCATTTTCATTGCAATTTACCATATAAAACATAAAGATTTCCTTCAAATTAGTTTCAACATGGTCTATGAATATGAATGCTTCAAACCAACTATTTTTATGTGATAATTCTTCACACCCCAAAAAATAAACAAAGTTCATTATAAAGTTCAAGGGTGATCAAGTTATTGCAATATTTGGTCATGATTCGATCATGAAAAAGTATGCATTGGAAATTAAGATGACCAACTCTATTGCAAAGTTCACAAGTAATGGGGTGAAGAGAGCATAATTTTGTAGCAAATTTATCTGTCACCTTAAGCCACCAATTGGTTTTATCATGTTTATGCTTCTTACAAAATCTATCATAGGCATGTCTTCACAAACTCTATGCACTCCACAAAAATTGACATGCTTATAATAAACATCTTTATCATGACTAGTGCAATCATCATTGGTATCATGAATATTCATAGCAAGCACACTAACAACATTGCAATCAAGTTTATCATTCAAAGATTTAGTGCCAAACATTTGACTGAATTCTTCTTCTAACACTTGAGCACAATTTTCCATTCCATCATTTTCACGAAAGACATTAAAAAGATGAAGCATATGAGGCAACCTCAATTCCATTTTTTGTAGTTTTCTTTTATAGACTAAACTAGTGATAAAACACGAAACTAAAAGATTCAATTGCAAGATCTAAAGATATACCTTCAAGCACTCACCTCCCCAACAACGGCACCAGAAAAGAACTTGATGTCTACTACGCAACATTTCTTCTTGTAGACTCGTGTTGGGCCTCCAAGCGCAGAGTTTTGTAGAACAGTAGCAATTTTCCCTTAAGTGGATGACCTAAGGTTTATCAATCCGTGGGAGGCATAGGATGAAGATGGTGTCTTTCAAACAACCCTGCAACCAAATAACAAAGAGTCTCTTGTGTACCCAACACACCCAATACAATGGTAAGTTGTATAGGTTCGGCGAAGAGATGGTGATACAAGTGTAATATGAATAGTAGATGTAGGTGTTTGTAATATGAAAATATAAAAACAGCAAGGTAGCAAGTAGTAAAGGTGAGCAAAAACGGAATTGCAATGCTTGAAAACAGGGTCTAGGGTACATACTTTCACTAGTGCAAAGTCTCAACAATGATAACATAATTAAATCATATGGCAATCCCTCAACGTGCGACAAAGAGTCACTCCAAAGTTCCTATGGCGAAGAACATAAGATGAAATTTCTTGTAGGGCACGAAACCACCTCAAAGTTATTCTTTCTGATCAATCTTTTGAGCTATTCCTAGAAGTGTCACAAACAGCCCTAGAGCTATCCCTAATGTCACCTAGATACTTGTCACCACAAGTATTAGTGGGTCAATTATACGATACGCATCAAACAACTTCAAATTCATAATATTCGATCCAACACAAAGAACCTCAATGAGTGCCCCAAGATTTCTACCGGAGAAACAAGGATGAAAACATGCATCAACCTCTATGCATAGCCAATGTCACCTCAGGAATCCGCGAGTTGAGTGCCAAAACATACATCAAGTGAATCAATAGAACACCACATTGTCACCACAGGTATCCCACGCAAGACATACATCAAGTGTTCTCAAATCCATAAAAGTATTCAATCCGATAATAGTGAAACCTCAAAGGTAAAACTCAATTCATCACAAGATATAGAGAGGGAGAAACACCATATGATCCAACTATAGTAACAAAGCTCGTGATACATCAAGATCGTGCCAAATCAAGAACACAAGAGAGAGATCAAACACATAGCTACTGGAACATACCCTCAGCCCCGAGGGTGAACTACTCCCTCCTCGCCATGGAGACCGCCGGGATGATGAAGATGGCCTCCCGTGATGATTTCCCCCTCCGGCAGGGTGCCGGAATGGGCTCCCGATTGGTTTTTCATGGCTACAGAGGCTTGCAGCAGCGGAACTTCCGATCTAGGTTTCTTTTTGGGGGGTTTGGTATTTATGGGAATTTTTGGCGTCGGTCTCACGTCAAGGGGGTGCCCGAGGGGCCCACAAGCTCGAGAGGCGTGCCCTAGGGGGGTGGGCGCCCCCCAGGCTTGTGGCCTCCTCGGTCACTTCCTGGCCCAGCTTCGGTGCTTCCGGGGTCTCTTTTGGTCGATAAAAAATCACCGTAATTTTTCAGCCCATTCCAAGAACTTTTGTTTCTGCACAAAAAATGACACCACGGTAGTTCTGCTGAAAACAACATTAGTCCGGGTTAGTTATAATAAAATCATACCAAAACCATATAAAATTGTTGTAAACATGGTATGAATACTTAAATTATAGATACGTTGAAGACGTATCACGCCGCTAGCCACCCCCAACAATCTCTGTCACTGTCGGCCGCCTCCGAACAACTCTGGACCAGCACTATTGCGGTAGACTTGCCGCTGCCACTTGAGCCAACAAAAGCAATTGTTTGGCCAACAGGAATATGGAGGCAAAAATCTTTGAGGACTATCATATTAGGCCCGAACGGGTACACAACGAACTGATTCAAACTGAATCTCTCCACAAACTTAATCCAAAACATGCCCCTTTGGGTCATCACCATTGATCTTGGACACTCGGTTTATCTATTCTAGAATTCTTGTGGCAGCAACGGAGGCCTTGATGAAATGTTTCAGCTCTCGGAGTGCCATTCCAAGGGATCTGTAACATTTCTATTTCTACGATGCAGTGCTTCTACGATTTTGCGTCGACCTCATGTACCCAACGAGTCAGTGAGGCCAAAAATTTCTGATGAAATGGGCCACCCCATGACCTCACATACTGACCATGGGGCCCAGGGCAAGGTCCGGGTCAGCCCATTCCCATCTTGAATATTGTAGTGACATTTTTTCTTTTCTGGAAAAGTGGCTAAAGCCCTCAACCTCTCCATCATTGTACGTGAAAAAATTGATGTCGCTAGATTCATACTATATTGAAAAATATTTTCTTGTCGTTATGTAATGTTTCACACACAAAAGCGCATAAAATATAGTGCGACTATTCTGCACCCAAGCTCAGATGAGCCCAGATGTGAACAGCAAAATCATTTTAAATAACAAAAAAGTGATTTTTTATGGTACAAGATGCTCAAGTGCGTGGTGCCTGTGCGAAATTTGGGGAAGTTTGAACATTGGAGGAGCGCGTGGAAAAAAAGGTAAATTTTGGGTATGTGAGAAACTTTTGAAAACAACACTATTTGCATCCGATGTTGTCTTTGGTACCACGAGCTTCTCGAATGTCCAAACACCCTGAAATTTTGCATGGACATCACGCATCTAAGCATATTGGATGACAAAAATGATTTTTTTTCTGCATTTTTTGGATGGAAAATGCTTGGTATCATCCGGCGGATCGCTGCGCGCGTTGACCGCCTCTATAGCCATCAAATAAACTTTTAATCGTGCGGCACACATCAACTCTTATTATATGCATGAGCTTTGCAACATGGCTTTTGTTGTGAAGGCTACTTCTGCAACACGGACCGTGTTCCAAACCTAATCCATCGATTGTGCGGCATGTGTCCAAATAGGACCCACAACCAGTCACCCATGCTTATGTTCTTATCAAAAAGGAAAAAAGTACATCCACATATTTTCTCCCGAACCTCATCTCCTACCTTCAGGTCTCTTCCATGGATGTACATCTCCAAGCACACACCCAAATCCTCTGCTGTGCATGAGAAGAGAGAGCACCCATGGCCAAGTCTAGCTGTTGCGAAATTACTGCAAGCTTGGGAAGAGGGGCGAAGCTGCCGCCGCTTACCGCGCCCTTGCTCGCCGCCCCATCCCCGCGTAGCGGACCTACCCAACTACCGCACATCGTTCATCGTGGCCTCGTCGCCGCCAATGGTGGTGCCGCGAGACGAGTTTCTGCAACAACAACATTGTTGCAAATGGCGGCGACAAACGACCATTGATTGCAATGAGATTTCTTTATTTTTGCAACAAGCTTCTTGCTTCAGATGGGTAATTAAAAAGTTTTTTTTCCGCAACAGAGGTATTGTCTCTGAAACATAGACCTTGTTTTAGGGATGGCAGTTTTGCCCATGGGTATGGGTACCCGCGGGTACCCTACCCGAAAACAATGAGTATGGGCAAGACTTGAAGAGATTTTCTACCCACGGGTAATGGGTACCCATACCCGCAAAATATATGGATAGGGATGGGTAAGAAATTGTGCCCATGGGGAATCCAATGGATACACAGAAACAATTAATAAATGAAAATAACTCCTATAACATATGGGGTTAACATCCAACTCATATGATCCAACCCTAAATCTCGTATTCCTTAAACAAGTCATAACTCATAGGCTCATAATCACCTGCTCGCCACTCCTCATACGTCCTATGTGACTCCTCAAAAAAGATGAAATATCGACTCTTCGCTACCGGACTCTTGTCGAACACTCGATCCAGTGATCCCCAATTCCCACCACCGCCTTCCACTACGTCGGCCTTCCACCAACCGCTGCTCATCCCCTCCTGATGCCTCCAAGAGGCCACCCACTGGAGGAGGCCACATACGTGCTATACTACTCTACCATGATCACTTGAATTTTGAACTCATTTCTCTATCTCTTAAGAATTTGAATGCTATATATTGTACCCAATGGATACCCATCGGGTATAGGATACCCGATGGGTATGGGCATGGATGTCAGTTTATATCTATGGATATTGAAATGGGTGGGTATAAAAAGTTTCTATGTGTATGGGTTCGGGTAGAAGGAGGTTGCACCCGCCCATACTCTATCCATTGCCATCCCTACTTGTTTCAAAGAAAAAATGGTTCGGTAAGAGAGCAACAAGGCTCGTGTTGCAAAGCGCCAAGTGCAACACAGGCCTTGTTGCACGGGAAGAAGATCGAATGGTTGTTGAGCTCGTGATCCTACGACTACCGAGGCGACAGATGTTTTCTAAACATCATCCGGTCGACGCGTAGCAGACCCCTCTTACTATGCGTCGGATGTAAATGAGTATGGGCTCGGAATTGATCGGCAAAAAATAGAGTATTTGCTGGTAAAAATCTTTCGCTAATGAAATAGAACACGCCATGTATTTTGGAAATAGAGCCTTTGACGAGGGGTAACCTGGAAAACAAGCACGCGCACTTCCCTTTCCTCCCTCCTAACGTCCGCCCACACCTCTCCCTCTGCCCGCCTCGCCATCGCTCAACCGCCGACGAGATCGCCCGAGACAAATCCCCCAGATCCGCCGCGGGCCAGCGAGCCCGGGAACATAGTTTTGATGCAATTGCGCTAAGCTCGCGCTCCTGCCCTGCCCGCGCGCCATGGCGCACAGCGACCTCGAGCCGCTGCGTTCCGGCGCCGCCGCGCTGCCGTCCTCCTCCGACCCCGACTCGCCGACGACCCCGCGAAGGAACCGCGTGCGCGAGCTGCTGCGGAACCTGGACCGCCGGCTCTCGAGCAGGGGGCGCCATAGCCACGTCGACAGCGGCCCGGCGTCCCCTACGGCGGCGGGGGAGGCGGGGGCGCCCAGGAGGGAGGAGGAGAGTGACGAGCTCGGGGACGGCGCGCCGCCCGAGTGGGCGCTGCTGCTCGTCGGGTGCCTCCTCGGGCTCGCTACCGGCATCTGCGTCGCCGCGTTTAACCGCGGGGTAAGTAAGAGATCTGCGTGGAGGAAAAATGCGTTATTTATCAGTTCTTTCAAACGGTTTCTTTTGGGGAAAATAGTATTCTGCCGAGATCTCTATGCCTGGCAAGTACAGGGTCTATGAGATTTACTTTTATCTTTCTAAGGTGACTGTTTTTGTGAGTCTGTTGCCATGAGATAGATGTTTTGGGGATTTCCAGACACTCTGGACTATGAATGAGGGTATACATTTACATGCATTGTAGTACTCCCTCTGTAAACTAATATAAGATCTTTTAGATCACTACTACTAGTGATCTAAAAGATGCTCCCTCCGTTCCTAAATATTTGTCTTTCTAGAGATTTCAACAAGTGACTACATATGAAGCAAAATGAGTGAATCTACACTCTAAAATATGTCTATATGCATCGGTATGTGGTAGTCCATTTGAAATCTCTAAAAAGACAAATATTTAGGAACGGAGGAGTATTATATTAGTTTACAGTGGGAGTAGTTCTGTAGCACACTCCTGTATGAGGCAACACAGAGATGTGGAAGAAACTTATTGTCTCATTTGTGGTGAAGATGATTGTAAATGTGAACATGTGTTGTTTGGTTATCTTCACATGGAATATGATGCTACAGAGAATTGCTGATAGCCGGTCCAGTTATGGTCTCTGCTAGTTAAGAGCATTCGTGTTAGTGTATGTCTTGTGATGGTATGGGGGTGAGCAAGGCCAAGGAGTTTTATGTGCAGTATGTTAACCTGATGATGATTTGCCGGTTTGATGAGGTTTTGTGTTATTTAATGTCTTCTTGCTGCTGATTCCGGTTTGATGAGGTTTTGTTCTGATTGTGTGCTTTGGAGAGCTTTGAGTGGGGGTTGTGGTACATTGGGAGTAGTATTTTGGTGTTATTTCAGGTCTCAGATAGAGACTAAGGCCATCTCTGTGTTAAGACACTTCTATGTTCTTGCATTGTAATTGTTTGAGTCATGTGGAGCTACTACTAATTATTTTTTACTACAGGGTGAGATCCAAATCCTTGTGTAGTTGCATGTTTGGTGTCTGTCTGTGTTTTTAACTTATTAAGTCTTTAGATCTAATGGGAAAGACCTTGCTTAGGAAGATCATAGTCATTAAGCAGGAGCTATTCAATCAGATTTAGTTTATTGTTTGAACTAAAAGGTTCTTTTGTAGTCTTTCCTGTTCAGCCGTTTGAAAAACACTTGCCTTGCCCTTTTCAGGTGCATGTCATACATGAATGGGCATGGGCAGGCACACCCACCGAGGGCGCTGCTTGGCTTCGCCTGCAGAGGCTTGCTGATACTTGGCATAGGATATTGTTAATTCCAGTGACTGGTGGAGTTGTTGTTGGTATGATGCATGGATTGCTGGAGATATTTGAGCAGATAAGGCTATCGATGTCATCTCAAAGGGAAGGTATCGATTTCATGAGTGCGATTTTTCCTGCAATCAAGGCCATCCAAGCTGCAATTACTTTAGGGACGGGATGTTCATTGGGTCCTGAAGGGCCTAGTGTTGATATTGGCAAGTCTTGTGCAATTGGGTGCGCTGAAATGATGGAGAACAACAGGGAACGAAGGATTGCTCTTATTGCAGCCGGATCAGCTGCTGGAATTGCTTCAGGTATACCTAAGTAACTATATCTGTTCAAATGTTCACATGCATAAGATAGAATTAAATAACAACGAAATCCTGCTAAGATGCTAGGCAGAAGTTAAAGAAGAAAGGACGATGCAATAATTAGACAAGCAAGAAGGACAACAAATCATATTTAGGAACATTATAGATCTTTGCGGGAGTGAAGAGCAGATTCATATTCTTTTATGTTACCAGCTCCTTAGTCCCATACTCATGTTGTTGAGTTTCTTTCCTATATTCCTCCCCTGACACTTGTGTTACTATATGTTCAGGTTTTAATGCTGCAGTTGCTGGATGTTTTTTTGCTATCGAAACAGTACTGAGGCCACTCCGAGCAGAGAACTCACCACCCTTTACAACTGCTATGATTATTTTGGCATCAGTTATATCATCAACTGTGTCCAATGTTTTGTTAGGGGAGAAGGCAGCTTTTATTGTCCCGACGTATGAACTAAAATCTGCCGCTGGTATTTTATCTTATTCCGATCAAATTTGGTATTACAGAAAGGTAGTTTTTGTTTAATTAGTAGATATGTATTATGTGCTCTACTGTAGTAGGAAAATTAGGGTGTCATCTTGCACCTGCTTCTTTTTCTTGAACACCCATAAAAACGTGTGTTGTATCTTGCACCTGGTTTCTAGTTTTTATCTTTTGTTTTGTTTTTGCAAGAAATCAGTCTATTTGCTGCACTATGCATAAAAATGATGTTTTTGCTAGTTTTAGTAATTTTAATAGGGTAAATATCTATTTCCAACCCTGTTTTCCAAATAGTAAGTCATTATAGCCCATTTTGCTTGCAAATATGACACCTTATTTTTTTTGTTCTAGGCAAATTTATCATGAGAAAATTACCTTAGTATCAAGCAAACAAGTAAAAATTAGAAAAAATGCAATATGATGAAACATGTGGGGCTCGGGCCCACGTCGTAGTAACATGGTGGATAATATTTTCCAACTTGCCAATCTTTTGTCTGACACTCTGACCAGTTGACTATGTACTTTCTTTTTAGTACTCCAGCATTTTTGGCTACAATATCCCATCTTAGCATTCATCTTCCCCTTTTGAAACAAAGAAGTTTAAATAACGGTATGATGTGTTAGTTATTAACTGATGAATTTATAATGCTTAATTCCTGGTATAAAATCCCAGAACTGTAGGTGGCTTGTGCAGGAGAGAAAACAATAGTTATAGCACCTTCTGTAGTCTCCTCGGTCTACCAGCTATGCAATTATAATGCACAGCTAGCAGCATGATCCATTCCTTGTAAATTTACATTCGGTTTTAGCACTTGTTGCTGCGATTCTTTTTCATCTGGCAGTTAGACATTTATTAATTCCCAATTCTGATGTTTCACAATGTGTATTTATTATTGTTTAAAATTTCAGTTGTCTAAGTATGCAACTGACTAAAGTTATATTGTGCAGAGCTTCCACTCTATCTTATTCTAGGCATGCTTTGTGGGGTAGTGAGTGTGGTATTCAGGCAGCTGGTTGTTTGGTTCACAAAGACTTTCGACTTGATAAGGAAAAAATTTGGTCTCCCTGCTGTAGTATGTCCGGCTTTAGGTGGTCTTGGAGCAGGTTTAATAGCTCTAAGATACCCTGGAATACTGTATTGGGGTTTCACCAATGTAGATGAAATTCTACATACCGGAAAAAGTGCTTCAGCTCCTGGAATTTGGCTATTAGCTCAGTTGGCTGCTGCAAAAGTTGTTGCGACTGCACTATGCAAAGGTTCTGGTCTTGTTGGTGGTCTATATGCCCCAAGCTTGATGATTGGTGCTGCTGTTGGTGCTGTTTTTGGGGGCTCAGCGGCAGAATTAATAAACTCTGCCATTCCGGGTAACACTGCTGTTGCACACCCTCAAGCTTATGCACTTGTAAGTTTTGTTTTTGAGCTAGGCGGGTAGTTTAAAGTTTGATATGGCCAAAAGTAATACTACTTTCTACTTAATTCAGGTGGGAATGGCTGCTACCCTAGCCTCAGTTTGTTCAGTTCCATTGACATCTGTACTGCTACTCTTTGAACTGACAAAAGATTACAGAATTCTACTTCCTCTGATGGTAATGTCCATCCGATGCATTTGTTATTTTGCTGTAAAAGCATGTCATTTAACATACTAAATATACCAAGTTTAAGCTTACACTTGTTTTCGATTAACAGGGAGCTGTTGGTTTAGCAATATGGGTCCCATCGGTTGTAAGTCACTCCAGCAACAAAGAGATGTTTGAGGCTACATCTCCTCGCCATGGTTATGCGTCACTATTACCCCCTGCTGATAGGAGTGAGACAGATGGGAGACGACCAGATGGAGATGATGTTGAACTAGCAATTCTAGAAGATGATCTATATCACTATGGTAGTAACAGTGAGGAGATGCTTCTCGATGAGTTGAAGGTCTAACAGTTCATGTTCCAGTTTTTCTTTTTTTCATTTGATTAAATATGCTAAACTGTGCTGGCTATTTTAAACCTTTCTAACAAGAACTCTTCCAGGTATCTCGAGCAATGTCAAAGCATTTTATCAAGGTTACATCTACAGCCACTATCAAGGAGGCAACACTGCTTATGCATGATAAGCAGCAAGGTTGTGTTCTTGTTGTAGACAATGAAGATTTTCTTGAAGGGATTGTTACAGTTGGTGACATTCGTCGCAGAGGATTTGAATCAAGTGAAGATGCTAATGGTACTGGGGAAAATTCATCTGATCTGGATGTATGTAACCTCACAAATCTATGGTCTACAGTTAAACTTACCATCTGATTGTCATTTTCTGTAAAACAACACACATATTAATCGAAGGGTCTTTTCAGGTGAATTCTGCTCTTGTTACATCGTGCCTCACACGAGGGTTTCAGTACCATGGCAATGAAAGAGGGCTGGTGACCTGCTTTCCCGACACAGATCTGAGCACGGCTAAGGTGCTCATGGAAGTCAAAGGTATCAAGCAACTTCCAGTGGTCAAAAGGGGGGCTGGTCGTAGGAATGATGGGCGGCGTAAAGTTCTCGGGCTTCTTCATTACGAGTCAATAGGGCGATGCTTAAGGTGATCCTTGTTAAGACATACTTTTTATTCAATTAGGTGGACTATTTCTGTGACAACGATAATTCTGTGCTAGATAAAGCAGCCAAGCGCCAACCACTTCCAGGATTCCAGATAAATCTATTGACCCTGGTGTAACTTTGAATTTTGAACTGACAAACTCTTACATGGCGATTGTTTTTCTTTTAGACTCTTAATCAAAACTACTTTGCTTGGACAAGGAAAGAATGCACCAGATAAATCTATTGACCCTGGTGTAACTTTGAATTTTGAACTGACAAACTCTTACATGGCGATTGTTTTTCTTTTAGACTCTTAATCAAAACTACTTTGCTTGGACAAGGAAAGAATGCACCAGATAAATCTATTGACCCTGGTGTAACTTTGAATTTTGAACTGACAAACTCTTACATGGCGATTGTTTTTCTTTTAGACTCTTAATCAAAACTACTTTGCTTGGACAAGGAAAGAATGCACCAGATAAATCTATTGACCCTGGTGTAACTTTGAATTTTGAACTGACAAACTCTTACATGGCGATTGTTTTTCTTTTAGACTCTTAATCAAAACTACTTTGCTTGGACAAGGAAAGAATGCACTGTACCCACTTATATCCTCTCACTGTCTAACAAACAACATCTAAAAGCACAACCGACCTAATTTTCCTACCAAGATACCGGAATAGTTATAGTCAATCTATTGGTTTCCTTGGCTTTGACCCGCAAGCTCAATGCAGTTATCGTATTTTGGCTTCCTGCTTGGGGTGCACATATCACAGTGCACAAAGCTTCTTCTGAACAAACTAGTATTTGGCCCGTGGCCATTCGTTAAATTGCATTGATAGACATTAGACAGATAGCAATTAACTTGTTGACAGCCATATCTTACAATATAATGGCGGTTATTTTTCTGGTAACTGAAGCAGAGGTGGACTGTGAGTCTGTAGATACATTGATTGAAACTGAGTCCTTGCAAGGGGGAGAGGACTGGTCTACGAGAACTCTTGTACTTTCTTCCTGCCATACGAAAGCACTCTGACACGAATGTTTGAACAATGCTTGTGCAGGGAGGAGCTGGAGCGGTGGAAGGCGATTTATCAGAGAGAATTCCCAGCAGCCAGCAGTTAGCTGGCAGTGTGCATGGAGGCACCGAACATGCAGAGCTGCAGTTTTGGTTGTAATTTTTAGTGAAGAAAATACCAAATACATAAATCGACGTTTCAACAAACTAGGGAGTTAGGGTTAACTTGAACACCTCAGTTAAAAGAGTCCTTCACCAAATGTAAAGTGTTTTGGAGCTTGCCAGGATACACATTTCGTATGGATTACAGATTATAAGAGGTGATGGTGTGGTTTTCAGCTTTGATGTTTCTGGGTTCTGACATGATAATATAGTGGGAACATATTGCTTGGCCTTTTGCAACTCAATCCAAAAACAAATGTAAGTTGGTTATTGTGGAAATTGTTAGTACTTCGTGTCGTATCTTTATGTTGCGCAATGATGATTTGCTGTAAATAGGTGTGCTGTTGCACCATAATAAAATGTGTAAACCAGAATAACTCAGGATCTGAACTGCAGTGAGTTAAAACTGTCAGATTAGGTAAATCAAAAACATGTAAAGTTTTACAGGATCTGACTATAGTTGATTCAATGTTCGCTTGAAACCTGAATATTTCAGCAACGAAGGTAATGCCCTCCCCCAGAAACCATATGTTAACTTTGGTTAGCTACCTCAGATCTTAATCCATTTTTCCTGCTTAAAATCATTTGAATTCTCTGTGTTCCCTTTTTCTGTAAGACGAGTCCTCTGTAACCATGAAGTGAAACTGAAAAAAGGTGACATGGAAGAACAAGGGTACATCACCAAAATTGTTTTCACATACAAAAGCATAAGATAATGCATGTCTTATCTTACAAGAGACCTGAATATTTACATGTTAGGACCCTGAGACAACCTGCTCATCAGCTGCTGGTAAGCTGCCGGACCAGTTCCACTCTGGTCTGCTGGCCGTGCTGCCGGATTCCCCTTCACCTCCCTTGCTTGCAGCACAAGCCTTGGGTTCCCCTGCATAGCCGATGGATGGCCAGCCATCATCTGCGCCGGCACCGGAACAAGCGCCAGGCCGCGGGGCAGCATTCCAAAGGGGAAGCCGCCTGCTACACCGAGCTGCGCAAGTGAGCCATAAGCAGCAGCGCCACTGTACTGAGGGATGATACCTCCTTGTGCTGGTCCTGACCTCCAGTGGAGGCCATTAGCTTGTGGCAGTGGCGCAACATCACCATGACCTGAGCTTGGGTAGCCATTGTTTCTGTCAGCTGGAACCTCATGGGTGTGCTTGCCCTCGTACGTTGTGATGACCGATTTCAGGTCATTCGACGCCCTCTCGACGTGCTTGCGCACCGGGCAGCTCGGGTGCGTGCATTTGTAGTAGCTCCTGCACACATACGGAGCAAAAGGGTGGGTGTTTCTTCTTCGGGGCCAAGTGTTTCTGAAGCTAACAATCTATTTCGTCAGTCCCAAAATTCTTGTCTAGATACGGAGTACTACTTTGTGTCCTACCAAGGGAATGAAAGAAATCGCAGAGAAGTGACCTTGGATTTGGGTTGCCTTTGACAACTTTCTGCCCGTACTTGCGCCAGCAGTAACCGTCGTCAAGCACGTCGACCTCGCTTGTGGTCTGCACGATGACGCGGGCCTCTCGGACAGCTCTCGACGCCAGAGCCCCTATGTCTATAGTACCGATGGCGGTGGCTGGAGTGACATAATCCATCATCCTGAAATGAGATTCAAAAGAACCGATGATGTAGCTACCAACATCGGTTTATTGGAACTACAGCAGGCTTGTGTTAGGGAATTAGTGAAGAAGTTTAACTAACATTCTCTTCGACTCAGTCACATCTTGGTCCCTGTCAATGCCCGAAGATACAGTACCATGTGCTTCCCTGTTATTGTCCTCACCGGAGAGTGTCGGCGGCGAGACATCAATAGCTTCTCGGGTAGCTGATCTGTCTGCAAATCCTTCTCTGTTAAGAGAAGCAGACAAGTTTGTCGCAGGAACTTCACCATGTGCATGTTGGAAGTGGTCATCCAAAGCATTCTCTTCGCCATCGGCTTGCAGATCGTTGGAGTGTGAGAAGGGGACGCTTGGCCGTCTGTCGGGGGGCAGTAAAGGGTGATTGTGAGAACCTTTGTAGACTATCTCTGTTATATCGCCATCTTGACAACGCTCCACCTTTTTCTTGACGGGGCAATTTTGGTGACTGCATTTGTAGTAGCTTGTTGGATGTTCACTGTTCTTCACTTGCTTCTTCCCATATTTCCTCCAATTATATCCATCCTCGGCACGGACAATGATCGTTGCTGGAGAATCGTCTCCGTTTCTGTTTGCCTTGCTATCTTCTTGTTCGTTGTCAGGGATACGGTGATTGTTCTCGCTTGCTAAGGGCTGGTTGTGATGAGTAACACTGGGACCCTGAACAGTTAAACCTTTTTCAGGTCAATGCATCATTGAAAAGAGGATTTGACTTTGCTTGCAATTTTTGCAAGAACGAGAAAACCGGCGCTGCCAGATAGTGACAGGAAATAGGCGATAAGATAGTAATCTTGGAGAAAATTACCTTGTCAACAAATGAAAAAGTTGGTTTAGACCTCAAAATTTGCTGGAAGGAGATTGTATGATCATCATGTGACAGCTCTTGAGCCTTCTTATGGACCGATGGTATTGTTGTATTAGCATTAGTACGCATCAGAAATGGCAATTTACCGGTCGTAGGAGAAGGTTGTGCCTGCATAAACAATAACCATTTACAAAAGTTTGACACCGTAAACATTATACTGGGAGCATCATATCCAAGAGCAATAATAATCGACAATTCCAAGAAACTGCAGATTGTACAATACAAATAAAAATGGAGCTATCCTAGTCAGAGAATAGTTTGATCATGTACTGATAAAAATGCTCCCCATAGGTGATCATTGCACATAACTGAAATTGATCGAGGCAGGGATAGTAACATACGATTGCGTTGGGAAGAAAAACCGGCGACTCAAGAAGTTCCCTTGGACTCACACCGGGTGGAATTATGATAGGAGACCGAATCGACGCGGAAAAACCAACACGGGAAGTGTCGATCTTGAGTGCACAGAAACCGTTCCTTTCTGCTGGACTGCCACTATCTGGGCTTGATTTCTCATTAGCATCAAACAGGTTTGGTTCAAAATGGAGAGAGGTTTTTGTAACTTGAGAACTTTCTCCCGGGCTCGAACCGACAGAAGCTTTGCTCCTCTCCATTCCATCATGAGGTTTGTTGCTGCCACTGTCACTGGAAACATCGGAGAAGGGACCGGAGCTGAAATCATCGTTGAACAGGCTCAACATGAGTGTTCTTGGGCTGGGTGTGGAGAGCATCCAATCCTCCATCACTGCTCCACGCCTGTTGCTGGCCCCAGCCATTGAGCTAACAACTGTAGGTTAGAGGCTTAGACTGAAACAGGGAAAGAAAAATACATCATTCACAGCTGAGACAAATGAATATTTCTGGTAATAAAGTGAAGAGCAGAAAGAGCAGTTTATGTAGAAACTCCATCATTGCAATCTATGCTAAGATGCTTGGATACATTAAACTACATACATGTGCAAATTCCTACGGGCCCAGTTAAAACACAACATGGAGCTTAAGCCCAGAAGTCCATTTTAAACATTGAACTATTATTCATATTAAATTCCGGACTTTCAAAACCTCCGTTTAAAATGAACAATAGAGCAGTTTTAAAATTCGGTTTCGTGTTTTGGGCATTTAAAAATATGTGCGAAAAAACATGGATGTTGGGGATGCTATGAAATGACAACATACAAAAATTCATCAAACAAGTATGGCTATTATGTCATGTTAAGAAAATGCGTGAGAAATTCATTTCTCTTTTGTGTTTCCTGTATGGAACAGAAATGATCACATTGGACAGTAAAATCAAAAGAAATAAAAAAAATCTGAAACTTTGTGGCATTAATTATGAACAAATGTTTTAGGTGATTGCAAAGTTTGGTGCCAAATAACGTCAAATGATCTCCATACAAACGGAATACAAATCTGCTCAAACAGTGCACATACATTTGAGCACAAATATATATTTTTTTGTACAGAGCTCCTCGGATGTCATTTGGCCACCAAATTTTGCAAGCACCTAAAACATTTGGTCATAATCGAAGCTAAAAAGTTTCAGATTTTTCTAATTTGTTTTGCTATGTTTTCGATTGTGGGTGTAGCGTGGGTGCACCTACCTGGGGTATCCAATTTCTTTATGAAATGTTGCAGATTACGAATTCCTAGTAATCCCTACAAATAATTTTGTTTCCACACACTTCTGAAAGGCCGGATGCACAAGACCACTTTTCAGAACTAGCATATGGTGCAGTTTTAGAAGTCCGGGGTTAATATAAACTGTTTCATCGTATTGAGCTCAAGTTGGACCAAGCACATGGTTCAAAATAGACTTGTTTCACAGTTAAAATAAGCAGCAACCTTGCATACATGAGACAGTTGAGTGAATCTCCCCCAGGAAATTAATTACAGGACGAAATGTGGGAATCACACTTGCAACATCATCAATCTAATTCAGAGCAACAAAATAGCTCTCAGAATCTCTAAAATTGATGCCAGCAATCAAAGAGAGAGAGAGAAATAGGCTGATAACTCACCTGAAGTGGGCTTGATTCCTTCTCCTCCCGGCAACCAACAAAACCAAGAAAAGGGGCGAGCCTACGAACAGAGGCAGGAATTTTTCTGCAGAAAACAGCGGGAATGGATGGGATCCTTGTGCAGCAAGACGAACAGGACCGAAGTGCGCAGGCTCACTCGCTGGCTGCTGCTCTGTGCCGTGTGTATTATTCTGCAGAAAACAGCGGGAATGGATGGGTTCTTGATTGCTTTTTTTCCAGGGCAGAGAGAGAGAGAAAGGAGAAGAGGAAGATGGCGGAGAGAAGTGTGGAGAAGATGTCGCGGGCGGTGATGGGCTCCAAAATTCACGTGCCCAGCGGCGGAGCTGCTGCTGTGTCGTCTTCGCCGCCCAATTTGCCCCCCGTCTTCTGTGGAAACCGAGGGCTCCTTTGATTCGAAGGAGTATAAGATTTTCGAAGGATTAAAATCCTTAGTTTTCTTTCTTCTATATTGGTTCTTCGATTCGTAGAATTAGATCCTACATGAAAATCTAACATCCACTTCACTCGTCTTTTACAATTCTTTTGTTTTTCTTGTGTCATCAAACACTCCTTGTTAATCTTATAAAATTCAAATAAACATGCCACTCAAATCCTATAGTTTTTTTTTATTTCTGCGTTTTAAAGTCCTAAGAATCAAAGATGTTGCAACTGTTTCTTGCTAGGCGAAACAGTTACCAAAAAAAGGCTTTCGCCCCGCTTTTTATATAAAGCACCAACCACATATTACAGCCATCATCACAATAAAGAAGGGAAAGAAAGAGAAAACAAAATCGACAAGGATACAAACACTAGGGAACAACAAGTGACGACCTCCGATCATGCCATCGACGCAACCGCGACAAGGGAGCAATTCGCCACTGGAGGGAGGCCACGCTCCATCAACTCCCAAGGGCCAACCCTATTGTCCTACCTTCTGCCGCTGCCTCCGAAGAGGGCACCCCTGCCCTCTGAAAGGGCATTTCCCTACTTTATGTTTTGGATGATAATGACAACCTTTTGTGGTCTAATCGTATGCTATATGTTTCAGGTTCTCGATGCTTAGGCTTACATCGGATTGCTATTGCCTCTCGAAGGAAAAGATCGAAGATGTGTCCTCTACGCTTTTATTTTCTTTGGTCGTAGAGTACCCGTACTATCAAGAGGGAATCCTCATTAGGAAGCTCTGGGGGAATCAGTTCACGTACACTTTTCTCACCCTCTCTTTGCCTTCCTCAGGTGTGTGTGTGAGAGAGAGTTTTCCTTGCCTCTTCCCCTCTTTCCTGCTCACTGTTTCTGCCCAGCGGTTGTACCGCTCTTTGGAGCGGTTGTACCGCTGGGTCTTGTCGCTCACCAGCTTTACTCGAGCGGTTGTACCACTGCCTCCGGGCGGTGGTACCGCCACCATGCTCTGCAACCGCTGGGGCGATGGTTCCGTCCATGCACCGCTCAAGTACCGCTCTCGCTTCTGGTTTGATGCGGTTCTTGGGCGGTAGTGGCCCGGTTGGTCCGGTCGTTCCACGATGACCGGTACCACCGGTGGTCCGAGCGGTTCTTCCGCCCAGAACTTAGCCGCCCAAGAGCTCAAGGCCATGCGGTTGTTCCGGCCAGGCACCGCCCAAGTACCGGTCAAGCTCCTGTTTTGATGCGGTGGTTGTGCGGTAGCCAGGCGGTTAGTCCGGTTATTTTTCTTAGCCGGTACTACCGCCTGCCTGTCCGGTTGTACCGCTTGGTAGGGTTCTGCAGTTACACCATGAGTCCCGGTTGTACCGCTGCAGTGCAAAAAACGCAGTAACGGTTGGAAATGTGGGTGACTATTTAAGGGAGCTTCTCCCACCTAGCACTCTTACCTTTGACCTCTCTCACTCCACCATTAATGCCCTTCAAGCTCTCTTGCCCGATCTCTCTCTAGCCACTCAAACTTGTTGATTTGCTAGGGATTGAAGGAGGAGACCTAGATCTACACTTCCACCAAAGGATATTTGCTTCCCTCATACTTTCTTGTGTGGATTTTGTTACTCTTGGGTGTTTGAGCACCCTAGACGGTTGAGGTCACCTCGGAGCCATATTCCATTGTGGTGAAGCTTTGTGGTTTTTGTTGGGAGTCTCCAATTAAGTTGTGGAAAGAACCCCAACCTTGTTTGTAAAGGTTCGGTCGCCACCTTCAAGGGCACCAATAGTGGAATCACGGCATCTCGCATTGTGTGAGGGCGTGAGGAGAATACGGTGGCCCTAGTGGCTTCTTGGGGAGCATTGTGCCTCCACACCGCTCCAACGGAGACGTACTTCCTCTCAAAGGGAAGGAACTTCGGCAACACATCCTCGTCTCCACCGTCTCCACTCTTGGTTATCTCGTGCCTTTATTTGAGCAAGCTTACTTGTTTCATATCTCTTGCTTGCTTGTGTATCTATCCTCGTTGCATCATATAGGTTGCTCACCTAGTTGCATATCTAGACAACCTACTTTGATGCAAAGTTTAAATTGTTAAAGAAAAGCTAAAAATTGTTAGTTGCCTATTCACCCCCCCTCTAGTCAACCATATCGATCCTTTCAATTGGTATCAGAGCCTCGTCTCTTTATTAAGGACTTTACCATCCAAAGAGTATGGTTAATACCATAGACGATGTGGAGGAACACTCCGTTGTGAATCCGATCTCATCTACGGGAGATGGGGGAACTTCGGTTTCTCGTGAGGAGTTCAATGTGGCCTTGGAGACATTGAAAACCTCCATGACGACCGAAGTCGAAAGCATGTTTACTAAATTTCTTGAGGGGCTTAAACTATCCACCGCATCGTTGAAAGTGGGTGATCCCGCCAACAAGGTGACGGATGCTATCCCCGACAAGGGGGAAGCTAGTAGTGAAAAGGCTCCTTCTAGTGGCAAGAATGGCACCGACATCTTTGCCCATGTGGAACCACCACTTGTTTATGGTGGACCGGTTCCTTCCACTCATTTGAATCATGCTGGTCCTCCCCCTAAGATTGTGAAAAATGAGAATTTTGATTCTTGGGTTTACCGCTTTAAACGTCATTTAAATCATGTGAACACTAACCTTTGGAGAATCATTGAAGAATGTTTCTATCCACATGATTCAAGCAACTTCACTCCTCGAGAAGCCACGGACAATCAATTCAATGAGAATGCTCTCTTCATCATTCAAGTGCAATTCCACTCGAAGACCTACCTCATCTTCGTCCTTTCGCCTTGGCCAAAGATGCATGGCATTGTGTCGTGTCTCTCTACCGGGGAAGCGCAAGCATTCAACGCTCCAACTATGAAGTGGTACAAGATGAGGCCGATGAGTTTGCAATGAAGGAAGATGAAGAACCTCATGAGCTCTATCGGAGAGTAACCAAACTCGCGGTCTCACTACGAGATCACGGGAGCAAGGACACGGATGACAATTGGATCAAGCGCAAATTCCTCAAGGCAATGATGCCCTATCACAAGGCCATGTCCTCCGTCATTCGTCAAAGACCGGACTTCCACACTTTGACCTCAAGCGAAGTGTTGGATGAGTTTGTGGCCATGAACATTTTGGACAAGACCGCCGACAGTGCGGTGCTCCGTTCTCAACGGGCAAAGAAGCCTAACCTTGCATTGAAGGCCAAGCTCATCGTGGAAGACGAAGAAGAGGAAGAAGAGGAGAGCAACCCCGAAGATACGAAGTATGCATATCATGAACACATGGCACTTGCTTCAAGGCAATTTTGGAGCAAGAAAAACTCGAGGCCAAACTTTAGCAAAAACAACTCGAGTGGTACAAGGGGCAAGCAACGTGTAAGGACTTGCTACAATTGCGGCAACGTGAGTCATTTCGTTGCGGAATGCCCGTATGAGAAGAGGGAAGACAATGGTGGCAAGCTCATCCGAAAGGACAAGGCCAAGTCATCCCCCAACAAGAACAACTTCTCCAAGAAGACTCCTCCCAAGGCTTTGGTTGTGCAAGAAGAGTACAATGAGGATGATGACGATGATGAGGATGATGAGTCGGTTGCCATGGCCTCCATTGCCATTGCAACAACGTCACGGGTGTCTCTCTTCGACTCACCCAACGAGAGCATCACCGCCAAGTGCCTCATGGCTAAAGCCACCAACAAGGTAACCTCCAACATCAAAACTACCATCATTAATCATCCTTCCCCGACGGATTGCATTAATGAACTTGAGGGAGCTAATGTGGAGGCTAACGAGTTTGAGGCCTTTATGGGAAAACTCAAGGGAAAATCCAAGAAGCACTTTGTTGCTCTCTTGGAACAACTTGGTGAAGCCAATGACATGATCGAGGCTCACGAGGACACCATCTCTAAGATGGAAGGGCATAGTCGTGACTATGCCGATGAGATCTCGGATCTTTCCAATGCTCTTGAGGAAGAGCGTGGTCTTCGTTTGGCTCTTGAGGAGTCACACAACGTTGATCATGCTAAGTTAAAGAAAGATTATGATCATGTCCTCACTGTTTCTCGTGTGCTAAACTCCGAGAAGGCCAAACTCGGGGTTGATCTTGCTAGACTCAAAGAGGAGTTTGATATACTTGACAAGGCCCACAAGGCCTTGAAGGGTATTCACACTAGTCTCAAGGAGTCTCATGATCAACTCCAAGTGAAGCTAACTAAGGAGAAAGCAACTTTTTCTCATATGGTTTTAATTGATAATGCAAATGCTACTAACCCGTGTTGTGAGCATATACATCTTGTTGAGGAAAATGCTAAGTTGAAGGAACAACTTGAGAGAGGCCTTGCGACTTGCATACAAGGCAAGAAGAACCTCAACGGTCTCTTGATCAACCAAAAGGGAGTTGCGGCCAAGGAAGGGATTGGGTACGTGCCCGACTCCAAGAACAAGAAGAAGAATGACAAGACCAAACGACCTCCTCCTCTCATGCAAACCTTTGTGAGGGAGGGAGAGAGTGCCCCCGAGGATAAGAAGAAGAACAATATCAAGAAGGGCAATGTCACCCCTCCCAACAAAGCCGGCGATTTTAATCCTTCTTATGTGTTATGCCATGCTAGTGATGGGCATGTTTATGACAAATTTGTTGGTTCTCTTCATGAATACATTGAATGGTCTATTTGGGTTCCTAAGACCCTTGTTACTAACATTAAAGGACCCATTACTAAATGGGTATCTAAAACCAAGCATTGATCTCTTGTAGGTGTTTGCTTCCGGTGGTGGATCATGGTTGCTCGATAGCGGAGCTACAAATCATATGACCGGAAGCAAGGACTTGGTGGTGGACGTGCACAAGGTTCCATCTATGCCCACCAATGTCGAGTGGGGTGACGCCTCATCTTCTAAGGTATTAGGACTTGGCAAGGTGGTCATCTCTCATGATCTCACGATCGAGAAGGTCATGCTTGTTGAGTCCCTTGCATACAATTTACTTTCCATTCGTCAACTTGCAATCATGGGCTTTGCCACTTTCTTTGATATCGATACCGTGGCCCTCCTGTGGAGCAAGACTCTTAAAGTAGCCTTTGTTGGGCATGTCGAGAACGGTCTATATGTGATTAACTTTTCGGAGCGACCCACTAAGACCGCGACATGCCTAATGGCTAAAGTTGATGTGGGATGGCTTTGGCATCGCCGTTTAGCCCATGTCAATATGAGATCTTTGCAAAGTCTCCTCAAGGGGGACCATGTCCGTGGACTAACGAATGTTAGTTTTGCTAAAGATCGTGCTTGCAGTGCCTGTATCGAAGGAAAGCTACATGAGAAGGCTCACCCTCCCACGACTATCATTTATTCAAAGAGGCCTTTGGAGCTCCTTCACATGGATCTCTTTGGGCCTCCATCCTTCGATAGTCTTGGAGGTAGGAAGTATTGCTTGGTGATTGTGGATGACTACTCAAGGTACACGTGGGTGTATTTCTTCAAGAGGAAGAGCGAGACCCAACAAACCGTCATTGACTTTGCAAATGAAGCACAACGTCAACATAATGCAAAGATCTTGACAATAAGAAGTGACAACGGCACCGAGTTCAAGAACTACACCTTGGATGAATTTCTTAGTGATGAGGGAATCAAGCATCAATATTCCGCACCATACACCCCTCAACAAAACGGTGTTGCAGAGAGGAAGAACCGGACGTTGATGGATGCGGCAAGGACCATGTGTTGGGGAACGTAGTAATTTCAAAAAAAATTCCTACGCACACGCAAGACCATGGTGATGCATAGCAACGAGAGGGGAGAGTGTGATCTACGTACCCTTGTAGACCGACAGCGGAAGCGTTAGCACAACGCGGTTGATGTAGTCGTACGTCTTCACGGCCCGACCGATCAAGCACCGAAACTATGGCACCTCCGAGTTTTAGCACACGTTCAGCTCGATGACGATCCCCGGACTCCGTTCCAGCAAAGTGTCGGGGAAGAGTTCCATCAGCACGACGGCGTGGTGACGATCTTGATGTACTATCGTCGCAGGGCTTCGCCTAAGCACCGCTACAATATTATCGAGGATTATGGTGGAAGGGGGCACCGCACACGGCTAAGAATATGATCACGTGGATCAACTTGTGTGTCTAGGGGTGCCCCCTGCCCCCGTATATAAAGGATCAAGGGGAGGAGGCCGGCCGGCCCCTATGGCGCGCTCCTACTAGGAGGGGGAAAGAAGTGGGGAGGGAGAAGGAAAGGGGGGCGCCGCCCCCCTTCTCCTAGTCCAATTCGGACCAGGGGGGAGGAGGCGCGCGGCCCACCTTTGGCTGCCCTTCTCTATCTCCACTAAGGCCCATATGGCCCATTACTTCTCCCGGGGGGGTTCCGGTAACCCTCCGGCTCTCCGGTTTTCTCCGAAATCACCCGGAACACTTCCGGTGTCCGAATGTAGCCGTCCAATATATCAATCTTTATGTCTCAACCATTTCGAGACTCCTCGTCATGTCCGTGATCACATCCGGGACTCCGAACTAACTTCGGTACATCAAAACTCATAAACTCATAATATAACTGTCATCGAAACCTTAAGCGTGCGGACCCTACGGGTTCGAGAACAATGTAGACATGACCGAGACACGTCTCCGGTCAATAACCAATAGCGGAACCTGGATGCTCATATTGGCTCCTACATATTCTACGAAGATCTTTATCGGTCAGACCGCATAACAACATACGTTGTTCCCTTTGTCATCGGTATGTTACTTGCCCGAGATTCGATCGTGGGTATCTCAATACCTAGTTCAATCTCGTTACCGGCAAGTCTCTTTACTCGTTCCATAATACATCATCTCGCAACTAACTCATTAGTTGCAATGCTTGCAAGGCTTATGTGATGTGCATTACCGAGAGGGCCCAAAGATACCTCTCCGACAATCGGAGTGACAAATCCTAATCTCGAAATACGCCAACTCAACATGTACCTTTGGAGACACCTGTAGAGTACCTTTATAATCACCCATTTACGTTGTGACGTTTGGTAGCACACAAAGTGTTCCTCCGGCAAACGGGAGTTGCATAATCTCATAGTCATAGGAACATGTATAAGTCATGAAGAAAGCAATAGCAACATACTAAACGATCGGGTGCTAAGCTAATGGAATGGGTCATGTCAATCAGATCATTCACCTAATGATGTGATTCCGTTAATCAAATAACAACTCTTTGTTAATGGTTAGGAAACACAACCATCTTTGATTAGCGAGCTAGTCAAGTAGAGGCATACTAGTGACACTCCGTTTGTCTATGTATTCACACATGTATTATGTTTTCGGTTAATACAATTCTAGCATGAATAATAAACATTTATCATGATATAAGGAAATAAATAATAACTTTATTATTGCCTCTAGGGCATATTTCCTTCAGTCTCCCACTTGCACTAGAGTCAATAATCTAGATTACACAGTAATGATTCTAACACCCATGGAGCCTTGGTGCTGATCATGTTTTGCTCGTGGAAGAGGCTTAGTCAACGGGTCTGCAACATTTAGATCCGTATGTATCTTGCAAATCTCTATGTCTCCCACCTGGACTAGATCCCGGATGGAATTGAAGCGTCTCTTGATGTGCTTGGTTCTCTTGTGAAATCTGGATTCCTTTGCCAAGGCAATTGCACCAGTATTGTCACAAAAGATTTTCATTGGACCCGATGCACTAGGTATGACACCTAGATCGGATATGAACTCCTTCATCCAGACTCCTTCATTTGCTGCTTCCGAAGCAGCTATGTACTCCACTTCACATGTAGATCCCGCCACAACGCTTTGTTTAGAACTGCACCAACTGACAGCTCCACCGTTTAATGTAAACATGTATCCGGTTTGCGATTTAGAATCGTCCGGATCAGTGTCAAAGCTTGCATCAACGTAACCTTTTACGATGAGCTCTTTGTCACCTCCATATATGAGAAACATATCCTTAGTCCTTTTCAGGTATTTCAGGATGTTCTTGACCGCTGTCCGGTGATCCACTCCTGGATCACTTTGGTACCTCCCTGCTAGACTTATAGCAAGGCACACATCAGGTCTTGTACACAGCATTGCATACATGATAGAGCCTATGGCTGAAGCATAGGGAACATCTTTCATTTTCTCTCTATCTTCTGTAGTGGTCGGGCATTGAGTCTTACTCAACTTCACACCTTGTAACACAGGCAAGTACCCTTTCTTTGCTTGATCCATTTTGAACTTCTTCAAAACTTTGTCAAGGTATGTGCTTTGTGAAAGTCCAATTAAGCGTCTTGATCTATCTCTATAGATCTTAATGCCTAATATGTAAGCAGCTTCACCGAGGTCTTTCATTGAAAAACTCTTATTCAAGTATCCCTTTATGCTATCCAGAAATTCTATATCATTTCCAATTAGTAATATGTCATCCACATATAATATCAGAAATGCTACAGAGCTCCCACTCACTTTCTTGTAAATACAGGCTTCTCCAAAAGTCTGTATAAAACCAAATGCTTCGATCACACTATCAAAGCGTTTATTCCAACCCCGAGAACCTTGCACCAGTCCATAAATGGATTGCTGGAGCTTGCACACTTTGTTAGCTCCCTTTGGATCGACAAAACCTTCTGGTTGCATCATATACAACTCTTCTTCCAGAAATCCATTCAGGAATGCAGTTTTGACATCCATATGCCAAATTTCATAATCATAAAATGCGGCAATTGCTAACATGATTCGGACAGACTTAAGCATCGCTACGGGTGAGAAGGTCCCATCGTAGTCAATCCCTTGAACTTGCCGAAAACCTTTTGCGACAAGTCGAGCTTTGTAGACAGTAATATTACCGTCAGCGTCAGTCTTCTTCTTGAAGATCCATTTATTCTCAATTGCTTGCCGATCATCGGGCAAGTCAACCAAAGTCCATACTTTGTTCTTATACATGGATCTCGTCTCAGATTTCATGGCTTCAAGCCATTTTGCGGAATCTGGGCTCACCATCGCTTCTTCATAGTTCGTAGGTTCATCATGATCTAGTAGCATGACTTCCAGAACAGGAGTACCGTACCACTCTGGCGCGGATCTCACTCTGGTTGATCTACGAGGTTCAGTAGTATCTTGTTCTGAAGTTTCATGATCATCATCATTAGCTTCCTCACTAACTGGTGTAGGTGTCACAGAAACAGTTTTCTGTGATGCACTACTTTCCAATAAGGGAGCAGGTACAGTTACCTCGTCAAGTTCTACTTTCCTCCCACTCACTTCTTTCGAGAGAAACTCCTTCTCCAGAAAGTTTCCGAACTTAGCAACAAAAGTCTTGCCTTCGGATCTGTGATAGAAGGTGTATCCAATAGTCTCCTTTGGATATCCTATGAAGACACATTTCTCCGATTTGGGTTCGAGCTTATCAGGTTGAAGCTTTTTCACATAAGCATCGCAACCCCAAACTTTCAGAAACGACAACTTTGGTTTCTTGCCAAACCATAGTTCATAAGGCGTCGTCTCAACGGATTTTGATGGTGCCCTATTTAACGTGAATGCGGCCGTCTCCAAAGCATAACCCCAAAACGATAGCGGTAAATTAGTAAGAGACATCATAGATCGCACCATATCTAGTAAAGTATGATTACGACGTTCTTACACACCATTACGCTATGGTGTTCCAGGTGGCGTGAGTTGCGAAACTATTCCGCATTGTTTCAAATGTACACCAAACTCGTAACTCAAATATTCTCCTCCACGATCAGATCATAGAAACTTTATTTTCTTGTTACGATGATTTTCAACTTCACTCTGAAATTCTTTGAACTTTTCAAACGTTTCAGACTTATGTTTCATTAAGTAGATATACCCATATCTGCTTAAGTCATCTGTGAAGGTGAGAAAATAACGATATCCGCCACGAGCCTCAATATTCATCGGACCACATACATCTGTATGTATGATTTCCAACAAATCTGTTGCTCTCTCCATAGTACCGGAGAACGGTGTTTTAGTCATCTTGCCCATGAGGCACGGTTCGCAAGTACCAAGTGATTCATAATCAAGTGGTTCCAAAAGTCCATCAGTATGGAGTTTCTTCATGCGCTTTACACCGATATGACCTAAACGGCAGTGCCACAAATAAGTTGCACTATCATTATCAACTATGCATCTTTTGGCTTCAACACTATGAATATGTGTGTCACTACTATCGAGATTCAATAAAAATAGACCACTCTTTAAGGGTGCATGACCATAAAAGATATTACTCATATAAATAGAACAACCATTATTCTCAGATTTAAATGAATAACCGTCTCGCATCAAACAAGATCCAGATATAATGTTCATGCTTAACGCTGGCACCAAATAACAATTATTTAGGTCTAATATTAATCCCGAAGGTAGATGTAGAGGTAGCGTGCCGACTGCGATCACATCGACTTTGGAACCGTTTCCCACGCGCATCGTCACCTCATCCTTAGCCAATCTTCGCTTAATCCGTAGCCCCTGTTTCGAGTTGCAAATATTAGCAACAGAACCAGTATCAAATACCCAGGTGCTACTGCGAGCATTAGTAAGGTACACATAAATAACATGTATATCACATATACCTTTGTTCACCTTGCCATCCTTCTTATCCGCCAAATACTTGGGGCAGTTCCACTTCCAGTGACCAGTCTGCTTGCAGTAGAAGCACTCAGTTTCAGGCTTAGGTCCAGGTTTGGGTTTCTTCTCTTGAGTAGCAACTTGCTTGCTGTTCTTTTTGAAGTTCCCCTTCTTCTTCCCTTTGCCCTTTTTCTTGAAACTAGTGGTCTTGTTGACCATCAACACTTGATGCTCCTTCTTGATTTCTACCTCCGCAACTTTCAGCATTGCGAAGAGCTCGGGAATAGTCTTATTCATCCCTTGCATATTATAGTTCATCACGAAGCTCTTGTAGCTTGGTGGCAGTGATTGGAGAATTCTGTCAATGACGCAATCATCTGGAAGATTAACTCCCAATTAAATCAAGTGATTATTATACCCAGACATTTTGAGTATATGCTCACTGACAGAACTGTTCTCCTCCATCTTGCAGCTATAGAACTTATTGGAGACTTCATATCTCTCAATCCGAACATTTGCTTGAAATATTAACTTCAACTCCTGGAACATCTCATATGCTCCATGATGTTCAAAACTTCGTTGAAGTCCCGATTCTAAGCCATAAAGCATGGCACACTGAACTATCGAGTAGTCATCAGCTTTGCTCTGCCAGACGTTCATAACATCTGGTGTTGCTCCAGCAGCAGGCCTGGCACCCAGCGGTGCTTCCAGGACGTAATTCTTCTGTGCAGCAATGAGGATAATCCTCAAGTTATGGACCCAGTCCGTGTAATTGCTACCATCATCTTTCAACTTTGCTTTCTCAAGGAACGCATTAAAATTCAACGGAACAACAGCACAAGCCATCTATCTACAATCAAGCATAAACAAGCAAGATACTATCAGGTACTAAGTTTCATGATAAATATAGGTTCAATTAATTTACTTAAAGAACTCCCACTTAGATAGACATCCCTCTAATCCTCTAAGTGATTACGTGATCCAAATCAACTAAACCATGTCCGATCATCACGTGAGATGGAGTAGTTTCATTGGTGAACATCACTATGTTGATCATATCTACTATATGATTCACGCTCGACCTTTCGGTCTCCGTGTTCCGAGGCCATATCTGTATATGCTTGGCTCGTCAAGTATAACCTGAGTATTCCGCGTGTGCAACTGTTTTGCACCCGTTGTATTTGAACGTAGAGCCTATCACACCCGTTCATCACGTGGTGTCTCAGCACGAAGAACTTTCGCAACGGTGCATACTCAGGGAGAACACTTCTTGATAATTAGTGAGAGAACATCTTATAATGCTACTATCAATCAAAGCAAGATAAGATGCATAAAAGATAAACATCACATGCAATCAATATAAGTGATATGATATGGCCATCATCATCTTGTGCTTGTGATCTCCATCTTTGAAGCACCGTCGTGATCACCATCGTCACCGGCGCGACACCTTGATCTCCATAGTAGCATCGTTGTCGTCTTGCCAATCTTATGCTTCCACGACTATCGCTACCGCTTAGTGATAAAGTAAAGCATTACAGTGCGATTGAATTGCATACAATAAAGCGACAACCATATGGCTCCTGCCAGTTGCCGATAACTCGGTTACAAAACATGATCATCTCATACAATAAAATTTAGCATCATGTCTTGACCATATCACATCACAACATGCCCTGCAAAAACAAGTTAGACGTCCTCTACTTTGTTGTTGCAAGTTTTACGTGGCTGCTACGGGCTTAAGCAAGAACCAATCTTACCTACGCATCAAAACCACAACGATAGTTTGTCAAGTTGGTGCTGTTTTAACCTTCGCAAGGACCGGGCGTAGCCACACTCGGTTCAACTAAAGTTGGAGAAACTGTCACCCGCAAGCCACCTATGTGCAAAGCATGTTGGGAGAACCGGTCTCGCGTAAGCGTACGCGTAATGTCGGTCCGGGCCGCTTCGTCCAACAATACCGCCAAACCAAAGTATGACATGCTGGTAAGCAGTATGACTTATATCGCCCACAACTCACTTGTGTTCTACTCGTGCATATAACATCAACATATAAAACCTAGGCTCGGATGCCACTGTTGGGGAACGTAGTAATTTCAAAAAAAATTCCTACGCACACGCAAGATCATGGTGATGCATAGCAACGAGAGGGGAGAGTGTGATCTACGTACCCTTGTAGACCGAGAGCGGAAGCGTTAGCACAACGCGGTTGATGTAGTCGTACGTCTTCATGGCCCGACCGATCAAGCACCGAAACTACGGCACCTCCGAGTTTTAGCACACGTTCAGCTCGATGACGATCCCCGGACTCCGATCCAGCAAAGTGTCGGGGAAGAGTTCCGTCAGCACGACGGCGTGGTGACGATCTTGATGTACTATCGTCGCAGGGCTTCGCCTAAGCACCGCTACAATATTATCGAGGATTATGGTGGAAGGGGGCACCGCACACGGCTAAGAATATGATCACATGGATCAACTTGTGTGTCTAGGGGTGCCCCCTGCCCCCGTATATAAAGGATCAAGGGGAGGAGGCCGGCCGGCCCCTATGGCGCGCCAAGGAGGAGTCCTCCTCCTAGTAGGAGTAGGACTCCTACTAGGAGGGGGAAAGAAGTGGGGAGGGAGAAGGAAAGGGGGGCGCCGCCCCCCTTCTCCTAGCCCAATTCGGACCAGGGGGGAGGAGGCGCGCGGCCCACCTTTGGTTGCCCCCCTCTCTCTCCACTAAGGCCCATATGGCCCATTAGTTCTCCCGGGGGGGTTCCGGTAACCCTCCGGCTCTCCGGTTTTCTCCGAAATCACCCGGAACACTTCCGGTGTTCGAATGTAGCCGTCCAATATATCAATCTTTATGTCTCGACCATTTCGAGACTCCTCGTCATGTCCGTGATCACATCCGGGACTCCGAACTAACTTCGGTACATCAAAACTCATAAACTCATAATATAACTGTCATCGAAACCTTAAGCGTGCGGACCCTACGGGTTCGAGAACAATGTAGACATGAACGAGACACGTCTCCGGTCAATAACCAATAGCGGAACCTGGATGCTCATATTGGCTCCTACATATTCTACGAAGATCTTTATCGGTCAGACCGCATAACAACATACGTTGTTCCCTTTGTCATCGGTATGTTACTTGCCCGAGATTCGATCGTGGGTATCTCAATACCTAGTTCAATCTCGTTACCGGCAAGTCTCTTTACTCGTTCCGTAATACATCATCTCGCAACTAACTCATTAGTTGCAATGCTTGCAAGGCTTATGTGATGTGCATTACCGAGAGGGCCCAAAGATACCTCTCCGACAATCGGAGTGACAAATCCTAATCTCGAAATACGCCAACCCAACATGTACCTTTGGAGACACCTGTAGAGTACCTTTATAATCACCCATTTACGTTGTGACGTTTGGTAGCACACAAAGTGTTCCTCCGGCAAACGGGAGTTGCATAATCTCATAGTCATAGGAACATGTATAAGTCATGAAGAAAGCAATAGCAACATACTAAACGATCGGGTGCTAAGCTAATGGAATGGGTCATGTCAATCAGATCATTCACCTAATGATGTGATCCCGTTAATCAAATAACAACTCTTTGTTCATGGTTAGGAAACATAACCATCTTTGATTAACGAGCTAGTCAAGTAGAGGCATACTAGTGACACTCCGTTTGTCTATGTATTCACACATGTATTATGTTTCCGGTTAATACAATTCTAGCATGAATAATAAACATTTATCATGACATAAGGAAATAAATAATAACTTTATTATTGCCTCTAGGGCATATTTCCTTCACCATGATGGCGGAGTTCAAGTCTCCGTACAACTTTTGGGCCGAAGCCATCAACACCGCGTGTCATGCATCCAATCGGCTCTACCTCCGCAAGGGCTTGAACAAGACTCCATATGAGATACTCACCGGTAACAAGCCCAACCTCAAGTACTTCTGGGTATTCGGGTGTAAGTGTTTCATTCTCAAGAAAGGTGTTCGGTTGTCTAAATTTGAGGCTAGAGCTCATGAGGGCATATTTGTTGGTTATGCTACAAACTCTCATGCTTACCGTGTCTTCAATAAATCCACGGGACTTATTAAGGAGACGTGTAACGTGGAGTTTGATGAGAATAACGGCTCCCAAGTGGAGCAAAGTGGCTCTTGTGATGTAGGTGATGAAATTCCTCCTCAAGCCATAAGAAGAATGGGTGTTGGTTTTATCCTACCCATTGAGGAACCCCTTGTGGCCGAAGGAGAAGGACAATGCTCCACTCAAGTGGAGCCATCACCAACCCAAGGCCCACACGCTTCCGAAGAACAAAGTGAAGGCCCTCAACCTCATGAACAAGACCAAGGGCAAGATCATACTCAAGACGGTGTTGACACACCAAGTGATGCCCAAGGTCAAGTTCTCTCCCCCGAGCAAGTTCAAAATCAAGAACAAGTTCATGACGGTGCTCAAGATGATCAAGTAACCGCTCCTGCCCTCACCACCGAGGAGGAATTAGAGCGTCGTGCCGCCAAGATTGCATCCAAGCTCTCCACCAAGGATCATCTCATGATGAATGTGCTTGGAAGCTTAAGAAAGGGGGTAAGCACTCGTAGACAATTAGCAAATTATTGTGAGCATCACACGTTTGTCTCTTGTGTGGAACCCCACAAGGTCTATGAGGCGCTAGAAGATCCGGATTGGCTCAATGCCATGCATGAAGAACTCAACAACTTCGAGCGCAACAAAGTGTGGAGATTGGTGCCAAGGCCAACGGGGAACCACAATGTCATTGGAACCAAGTGGATATTCAAGAACAAGCAAGATGCCCATGGGATTATCATTCGCAACAAGGCTCGTTTGGTAGCACAAGGCTACTCCCAAGTCGAGGGTATCGACTACGGTGAAACCTTTGCTCCCGTTGCTCGTCTTGAATCCATTCACATGTTGATTGCATATGCTTCTCATCATAACTTTAAGTTACAACAAATGGATGTGAAGAGTGCTTTTCTTAATGGTCCCATTAATGAATTGGTTTACGTCAAGCAACCCCCCGGGTTCGAGGATCCCTACTTTCCCAATCATGTGTATCAACTCGATAAGGCGCTCTATGGCCTTAAACAAGCCCCACGTGCATGGTATGACCACCTTACCGAGTTGTTACAAGATCGTGGTTTTGAAGTTGGGCTAATCGACCCCACTCTTTTTACTAAGAAGGTCAAAGGGGAGTTGTTTGTGTGCCAATTATATGTTGATTATATTATCTTTGGTTCTCCTAACAAAGCTTTCAATGAGGAATTTGCCGCTCTCATGACCTCAAAGTTCTAGATGTCCTCCATGGGAGAGTTGAAGTTCTTTCTAGGGTTCAAAGTGAAGCAAAGAAGAGAAGGAACCTTCATCAATCAATCCAAATACACTCAAGACATGCTCAAGAGATTCAAGCTAAGTGACGTCAAGCCGGCTTCCACTCCAATGCCCACCAAATGCCAACTTGACTTAGATCCCAATGGTAAAGTGGTGGATCAAAAGGTATATCGTTCCATGATTGGATCCTTGCTTTACCTTTGTGCATCTAGACCGGACATCATGTTGAGTGTGGGAATTTGTGCATGATTTCAAGCCGCACCTAAGGAAAGTCACTATGTGGCGGTCAAACGAATCTTTCGATATTTGGCTCATACCCCAAACTTTGGCCTATGGTACCCTAGAGGATCAAACTTCAAGCTTGTAGGGTACTCGGATTCCGATTGGGCGGGAGACAAAGTGGATAGGAAGTCCACTTCCGGAGGGTGCCAATTCCTTGGTTGCTCTTTGGTAAGTTGGTCTTCCAAAAAGCAAAGTTGTGTGTCTCTCTCGTCCACTGAGGCGGAGTATGTTGCCGCCGGTAGTTGTTGTGCTCAACTCCTATGGATGAGGCAAACTTTAAAGGATTACGGTGTCACTTGTGATAAAGTGCCTCTTTGGTGTGACAATGAAAGTGCCATCAAGATCTCTCTCAATCCGGTGCAACATTTCAAGACGAAGCATATTGAGATCCGGTATCACTTCATCCGGGATCACATTAGACGAGGAGAGATCGAGCTCAACTATGTCAACACTCATGACAACCTTGCAGATATTTTCACGAAGCCCTTGGATGAAGCAAGATTTCGCGAGTAAAGGCATGAGCTAAATATCATTGATTCGAGCAATGTGGCTTGAACCCTTGCACACCCTACCACGCTCAATTTGTTGTCTAGTTTAGGTGTAGGCATGGACATGGGGGGAGTGTTGTTCTCTCAATGAACTCTCCCTCCCCCCATTATGCATAAATTGATTGTGTCTTTCACATTAGCCATATTTGATGGTACTTGTGCTTCAAAGACGAGTTTTGGTCATGGACCCAAGGATAATTCTTCGCGGTGCCATACCAATTGACTCAAATAGAGGTGGCCACGGCCACCATCCTCTCTTCGGGAGGTTGGAGTTAGCCTTGTTGTTCTCGTGTTGTTTTCTCTTCTTCTTTCTTTGCTCTTTGTGTTAGGTTCTCCTAGGGTGTTGTTTCTCTTCTGTTTTGTGCTCCTTCTTCCTCCCTTCGGATTGCACTCATTTGATCTTGGCTTGGGCATAGGTGGTCGGGCGGTACAACTGGTATCTCGAGCGGTTCTACCGCTGGTACCGGGTTGTGCCGTCTCAAGGGTCTCCGTTCGGTGCTTGGGCGGTTCCACCACACAAACCCATGGTAACCCACGTCCGGTACTACCGGTTGATGCCGTGCGGTACTACCACTGCCTCCCAGGCACCGGAAGTACCGCCTCCATCCACCGGTCTGTACCAGACGAGCGGTACAACCGCTCCCCTAAGCGGTTCTACCGGGGCGTGTGTACGGGCCTATATATACTCGACGGGGCTGAAGGGTTGTCCTTTTCCCCTTCGTCCTCATTCCTCTTTGCCCTAGCCGCCGGCCATCTCTACCCCTGCCCCGGAGTGCGTCTCGCGCTTCGGATCCTTGGCTCTCCGTGGATTCTCTCCGTGGAGGCCTCCCGATCTCTTCCCATGGATGGTGGTAATGCCTTGTGTTCTTTGCTTCTAGATCTTTCTAGGGTTCTTCCTAGTCTAGGGCTTTACTTAACGTTTCGCGTTTAGTGTTCGATCTCTAGTTTAGAAGAGATCTTTGTTAGCCTCCCATCTTGTTTGCAGCACTTAGAATTCGGAATATTACTTGTGTGATTCGTATGCCCCGGTTAGATCTATCTTCCCTGGTAGTGCCACTGTCAGCGGTTCTACCGCCCCTACGGGCGGTACAACCGCTGGAGTGGTACTACCAGCAGAAGATCCGGTACAACCGGAGTATCTCAACCACAAAGCACTGTTCTATCTTCTCTGTTGCTGCAACTTGTTCCTTTTCTGCTAGTGGGTGCAATCCTCTCATCCTCGTTGGGTTTTTGTGTGTTCTTTTTGTGTGTGTGTTCAGGTGGCTCTAGTTCTCGCTCTGCTCCTCGCAAGACCAAGAAGAGGGCACGAAGGACCTTACGCCCGGTTGTGTCTGATGATGAAGAAGAAATTGTGATTCCCACCAAGCCCACTCGCCGTGAAAAGTCTGCAGCTGCTAAGCAACGTGTGGTTATGCCATTGCATCGTTGGAAAGCCAAGGATTGGGAAGCCTTCCATTCAAAGAATCCGTATGAGGTTCCCATTGCTCCCCGTTGGACCACTGTTCAGTTCCGAAATGAGATGCAAGTGCGGATTGTTCATGAACTATTTGAGCACAACAAGAACAGATATGCCAAGCAGTGGACAATTGATTTTGACCATTGGAGAAACAACATGGAGTATTTTGGTGAGGCACTGGCTCTCTGCGAGGAGTTTGATCTTGTCAAGATCATGTCAGTCAACTGCGACTTTGATGTTCAACTTATCCATCAGTTCTATGCCACGGTTCATTTTGGGGAAGATGATGCGCGCACTCTCACCTTCATGTGTCGTGATGAATTGTTTCATGTTCCCTGGAGGGCTTTTTGCAATGCTATTGGGTACGAGGATACCAGTCTGGAAGGAAGGGGTGGCATTCGTCCTCATGATTTTCCTGAGTCCATGCCTAAGGAGAAGCTTGCCCCTCTGTACATTCGGGGCCGTGGGATTATTGGAGAATCCAAGGATTTGGAGAAGGTCTATGACATCATGCACAGAGTGTTCCGCAATGTGCTCTTGCCCAAGGTGGGCAATCAAGATGAGATTCATGGCTATCTGGTTGATTTGATGGTTGCTATGAAGACCATGGTGGGGACAGGGGCAACGTTTGATGTGTCAAATTGGCTGTGGCATGAGATGTACAACATGGTCATCTATCGTAAAGTCCCAATCTATGCTCCGTTTGTCATGTGCTTTCTGAACTCTGTGTGGGCTGTTCGTCGTCCTGGAGAGCTCCTCACTTCTCCAGACAACCTCACTGTTCATGAGGTCAAGCTCCTTAAGAAGAAGAAGCATGCCGAGCCTCTCTTCCCTGAACATGCTCCTGAGGATGTCTATGCTACTTCTGACGATGAGGACTTTGAGCTGGAGCCAGGGGCCAAGCCTTCGTGGGTGGCCAAACTTACTGCCAAGGTGAAGAAGACCTTTTGTCTCCAGGATGACATCCAGAAGAAGATGTATGAGGCACATGTCAATGAGAAGCTTGCACGGCGTCGCCAAATTGCAATGATGAAGCACCTCAACATGCAGGTTCAGAGTGGCTCTGAGAAGAGCATCACCCCAGAGGAGCGTTGGATCTCTACCCATAGCACCTGGACTGATGATGAAGCCCCTCCCCAGCCATCATCCTCGTTTGCAGCAGCTGACAATGCCATGGAAGAATCTGATCACGACGACGATGACGACTCTGATGATGAAGAACTAGATGCAACCGAGGAGTCAGAGGAGGACGCCTGAGCTTTGGGTCGCTAGCTTCGCTCTTTTCCTTTTTGGTGTCTTGATGCCAAAGGGGGAGAGGGCTCTATAGGTCTCGGGGATTTGCTTGGGTTTTTCTCTTGTTCTCGTGTTTTGTGTTTGTTTGTGGACTTGTTTCATTTCGTGCTGTGGGTGAGACTTGTTACTCCATTTACCTTTCCGCTCGTAGGTCTTTATCATTATTATTGCCTCTAAGTATTATATTGTCTATCCTTTTGAGCTCAGAGTGATGAGTCTATAAAATCTAGGGGGAGTCTAGTCCTGAAAGTGTGCCCATACTTTCTAATAGCTAGTACTTGTTGGGGCACACATTCAGGGGGAGTTCCGTCTAGATTTCATTGACTTATCTCTTGCAAATCGTGTTGTTGTCATCATCCACCAAAAAGGGGGACATTGAAAGGGCATTTCCCTACTTTATGTTTTGGATGATGATGACAACCCTTTGTGGTCTAATCGTGTGCTATATGTTTCAGGTTCTCGATGCTTAGTCTTACATCGGATTGCTATTGCCTCTCGAAGGAAAAGATCGAAGACGTGTCCTCTACGCTTTTATTTTCTTTGGTCGTAGAGTACCCGTACTATCAAGAGGGAATCCTCATTAGGAAGCTCTGGGGGAATCAGTTCACATACACTTTTCTCACCCTCTCTTTGCCTTCCTCAGGTGTGTGTGAGAGAGAGAGAGTTTTCCTTGCCTCTTCCCCTCTTTCCTGCTCACTGTTTCTGCCCAGCGGTTGTACTGCTCTCTAGAGCGGTTGTACCGCTGGGTCTTGTCGCTCACCAGCTTTGCTCGAGTGGTTGTACCGCTGCCTCTGGGCGGTGGTACCGCCACCATGCTCTGCAACCGCTGGGGCGGTGGTTCCGTCCATGCACCGCTCAAGTACCGCTCTCGCTTCTGGTTTGATGCGGTTCTTGGGCGGTAGTGGCCCGGTTGGTCCGGTCGTTCCACGATGACCGGTACCACCGGTGGTCCGAGCGGTTCTTCCGCTCAGAAATTAGCCGCCCAAGAGCTCAAGGCCATGCGGTTGTTCCGGCCAGGCACCGCCTAAGTACCGGTCAAGCTCCTGTTTTGATGCGGTGGTTGTGCGGTAGCCAGGCGGTTAGTCCGGTTATTTTTCTTAGCCGGTACTACCGCCCGCCTGTCCGGTTGTACCGCTTGGTAGGGTTCTGCAGTTACACCATGAGTCCCAGTTGTACCGGGACGAGGACCGATTGTACCGCTGCAGTGCAAAAAATGCAGTAACGGTTGGAAATGTGGGTGACTATTTAAGGGAGCTTCTCCCACCTACCACTCTTACCTTTGACCTCTCTCACTCCACCATTAATGCCCTTCAAGCTCTCTTGCCCGATCTCTCTCTCTAGCCACTCAAACTTGTTGATTTGCTAGGGATTGAAGGAGGAGACCTAGATCTACACTTCCACCAAAGGATATTTGCTTCCCCCATACTTTCTTGTGTGGATTTTGTTACTCTTGGGTGTTTGAGCACCCTAGACGGTTGAGGTCACCTCGGAGCCATATTCCATTGTGGTGAAGCTTTGTGGTTTTTGTTGGGAGCCTCCAATTAAGTTGTGGAGAGAGCCCCAGCCTTGTTTGTAAAGGTTCGGTCGCCACCTTCAAGGGCACCAATAGTGGAATCACGGCATCTCGCATTGTGTGAGGGCGTGAGGAGAATACGGTGGCCCTAGTGGCTTCTTGGGGAGCATTGTGCCTCCACACCGCTCCAACGGAGACGTACTTCTTATCAAAGGGAAGGAACTTCGGCAACACATCCTCGTCTCCACCGTCTCCACTCTTGGTTATCTCGTGCCTTTATTTGAGCAAGCTTACTTGTTTCATATCTCTTGCTTGCTTGTGTATCTATCCTCGTTGCATCATATAGGTTGCTCACCTAGGTGCATATCTAGACAACCTACTTTGATGCAAAGTTTAATTGTTAAAGAAAAGCTAAAAATTGTTAGTTGCCTATTCACCCCCCCTCTAGTCAACCATATCGATCCTTTCACCCTCTCGTCCTGGATCGAAGGACGCCGACCCGTTAGGAGGCAGAACAACTCACCCCTGAGCACGGATGGACTGGCCAACATGTTGCCGGGGAGAGGACAAGCCCTGCCCACCTCACCTCTTACAGGAACCCATACATCACGCACGTCACCGACCAAGACCAAGAAGCCCACCGCCATTGCCGAGCAGGGACACGACAGAAACAGGCAAACCACCACCGTGCTGATCCCCTGACCATCCTGGACTCCCAAGGCAACGTCTTCAAGAAGAAAACGACGTCGATGCGCCGTCGCCACCCAATCAAGAGATTTTAGGCTTTCGCCCGGGACCATGGGGTGGAGGCGAGGAGAGGGTCTCGATGTCGCCCACCAGAGGGAGAACGGCGCTGCGAGCGTCGCCAACATCGTGACCGGCACCGCCGGTCAAGGGTTTCCCCCGACCCAGAGCTCGCATCGCCATTGCTCCGCCAGCCAGCCGAGCAGGACGTCCAGAGGAAGCTCGCGGACTGGCCAGCAGAGGACGAAAAGCGTGGTGAAGCTGCCAACTTCAGATCGAATCCAAACTCGCCGCCGACTCGCTGCCCAGCACGGCGCACCGAGTGCCGGCGCCAAACCCCGTCGACAAGGGGGAGACGCCCTCTCCAACAGTGGCCGCCGCCACCCGCAACGCCCGTAGCCCCAGGGGGGCAGATCAACTGCGCCAGACCAAACCCCCGCGGCCGCTGCCGCGGGGCCGCACCGCCGCCTCCCAGCACCAAAGCCGCTGATGTTTGCTACACAACCTTCTTCTTGTAGACATTGTTGGGCCTCCAAGTGCAGAGGTTTGTAGGACAGTAGCAGATTCCCTCAAGTGGATGACCTAAGGTTTATCAATCCGTAGGAGGCGTAGGATGAAGATGGTCTCTCACAAGCAACCCTGCAACCAAATAACAAAGAGTCGCTTGTGTCCCCAACACACCCAATACAATGGTAAATTGTATAGGTGCACTAGTTCGGCGAAGAGATGGTGATACAAGTGGTATATGGATAGTAGATATGGGTATTTGTAATATGAAAATATAAAAATAGCAAGGTAACTAATGATAAAAGTGAGCGTAAACAGTATTGCATTGCGTTGAAACAAGGCCTAGGGTTCATACTTTCGCTAGTGCAAGTTCCCTCAACAATACTAACATAATTGGATCACATAACTATCCCTCAACATGCAACAAAGAGTCACTCCAAAGTCACTAATAGCGGAGAACAAACGAAGAGATTATGGTAGGGTACGAAACCACCTCAAAGTTATTCTTTCCAACCAATCCGTTGGGCTATTCCTATAAGTGTCACAAACAGCCCTAGAGTTCGTACTAGAATAACACCTTAGGACACAAATCAACCAAAACCCTAATGTCACCTAGATACTCCAATGTCACCTCAAGTATCCGTGGGTATGATTATACGATATGCATCACACAATCTCAGATTCATCTATTCAACCAACACATAGAACCTCAAAGAGTGCCCCAAAGTTCCTATCGGAGAATCACGACGAAAACGTGTGCCAACCCCTATGCATAGGTTCATGGGCGGAACCCGCAAGTTGATCACCAAAACATACATCAAGTGAATCACGTGGTATCCCATTGTCACCACAGATACGCACGGCAAGACATACATCAAGTGTTCTCAAATCTTTAAAGACTCAATCCGATAAGATTACTTCAAAGGGGAAACTCAATTAATTACAAGAGAGTAGAGGGGAGAAGAAACATCATAGGATCCAAATATAATAGCAAAGCTCGCGATACATCAAGATCGTATCATCTCAAGAACACGAGAGAGAGAGAGATCAAACACATAGCTACTGGTACATACCCTCAGCCCCGAGGGAGAACTACTCCCTCCTCGTCATGGAGAGCACCGGGATGATGAAGATGGCCACCGGAGAGGGATTGCCCCCTCCGGCAGGGTGCCGGAACGGGTCTAGATTGGTTTTCGATGTCTACGGAGGCTTTTGGCGGTGGAGCTCCCGATCTATTGTCTGTTTTGGAAGTTTTAGGGTACGTGAGTATATATGGGTGCAGGAAGTACGTCGGTGGAGCTTCAGGGGGCCCACGAGGCAGGGGGCGCGCCCTAGGGGGGGCGCCCCCACCCTCGTGAGCACCTCCCTTGGCTCCCGACGTGGGGTCCAAGTCCATCCGGTAGCTTTCCTTCCAAAAATAACTTCTCCAGTTGATTTCGTTCCGTTTCGACTCCGTTTGATATTCCTTTTCTTCGAAACACTAAAATAGGCAAAAAACAGCAATTCTGGGCTGGGCCTCCGATTAATAGGTTAGTCCCAAAAATAATATAAAAGTGGATAATAAAGCCCAATATTGCCCAAAACAATAGATAACATAGCATGGAGCAATCAAAAATTATAGATACGTTGGAGACGTATTAAGCATCCCCAAGCTTAATTCCTGCTCGTCCTTGAGTAGGTAAATGATAAAAACAGAATTTTTGATGTGGAATGCTAGTTGGCATAATTTCAATGCAATTCTTCTCAATTGTGGTATGAATATTCAGATCCGAAAGATTCAAGACAAAAGTTCATATTGACATAAAAATGATAATACTTCAAGCATACTAACTAAGCAATCATGTCTTCTCAAAATAACATGGCCAAAGAAAGTTCATCCCTACAAAATCATATAGTTTAGTCATGTTTCATTTTCGTCACACAAGAATGCTCTCATCATGCACAACCCCGATGACAAGCCAAGCAATTGTTTCATACTTTAGTAATCTCAAACTCATAAACCTTCACGCAATACATGAGCGCGAGCCATGGATATAGCACTATGGGTGGAGTAGAATATGATTAGGGGGTTATGTGGAGAAGACAAACAGGAGATAGTCTCACATCAACGAGGCTAATCAATGGGCTATGGAGATGCCCATCGATTGATGTTAATGCAAGGAGTAGGGATTGCCATGCAACGGATGCACTAGAGCTATAAATGTATGAAAGCTCAACAAAAGAAACTAAGTGGGTGTGCATCCAACCTGCTTGCTCACGAAGACCTAGGGCACTTGAGGAGGCCCATTGTTGGAATATACAAGACAAGTTCTATAATGAAAAATTCCCACTAGTATATGAAAGTGATAACATGAGAGACTCTCTACTATGAAGATCATGGTGCTACTTTGAAGCACAAGTGTGGTAAAAGAATAGTAACATTGTCCCTTCTCTCTTTTTCTTTCATTTTTTTGGGCCTTCTCTTTTTTTATGGCCTTTCTCTTTTTCTTTTTATGGCCTTTCTCTTTTTTTATTTATTCCTCACTTGGGACAATGCTCTAATAATGATGATCATCACACCTCTATTTATTTACAACTCAATGATTACAACTCGATACTAGAACAAAGATGACTATATGAATGCCTCCGACAGTGTACCGGGATATGCAATGAACCAAGAGTGACATGTATGAAAGAATTATGAACGGTGGCTTTGCCACAAATACTATGTCAACTACATGATCATGCTAAGCAATATGACAATGATGAATGTGTCATGATGGAAAGTTGCATGGCAATATATCTCGGAATGGCTATGGAAATGCCATAATGTCACGACCGGTTCTCCGGACATAAATTTCCAGAAAAAAGACCGTCGTGCTCATCAGCCCCAGGATTTACTGTTAGCTGATGAGGCTCCACTTGATACAGAAATTCCAAGCAAAGTACAACATATGTAGCACAAGACCATTCTGGCCTGTGAGTACAACAAATGGTTTTCTAGTGGTCGATGGCGGAAGCGGTTTGTGAATCATCAGTGTATGGGACTCCATTTCCCATGGGAACAGCTGACCAGGTTAACTCCTATCTTCGCGAGGCTGCTATCACAGTTGCTCAGTTCTCGAGGCTGTCAATCGCCACGCTCCTCTCCAAGCAAGAAATCTGGCCAAGACAATAGCCAGGGACAAGCCAGTGAGTACTTTGAATGTACTCGCAAACATTAGGAACACAGGTATAATATAATTGATAATCATGCACGGAAAAATTCTATGATCACATCGTCAGTCATAAATAAAATATCTTTTATGCATGCAAGCAGGTTATTTTCATGCAGCATGAATAAGCAATAATAGAGTGGGAATAAAATACCGCAGTCGGGCGTCTGAGCGACACCACGTAAAGGGCTTTAAAAGAAATGCCACAGTCGGGCGTCTGAGTGACACCTCATAAAGGGCTTTAAAAGAAATGCCACAGTCGGGCGTCTGGGCGACACCACATAAAGGGCTTTAAAAGAAATGCCACAGTCGGGCGTCTGAGCGACACCACATAAAGGGCTTTAAAAGAAATGGAGGGGTGGGGGTGCTCTCCAAAAATTTTGAAAGTTTCTTCTCTCTCTCCAAAAATCCTATTTAAAATATATTTGAATTAACACACATTTCAAAAACAGTACAAAAAAGTTGTTTGGAAAATTTTCAAATAAATCTTAAAATAAACTAGACCAAATTTGAGGAAGGTAGGAAAAAGAATCAACTCATTTGGAGTTATATTTAAAAAGTTATAGACAGTCAAAGCTGTGTGGTCAAAATCTGTTTTTAATAAAAATCAGGAAAAGGAAAAACGTTTCAAACGAGATTACGCTTTCGGTGCAGAGAAAACGTATTTGCGCCCTTTACGCCTCCACTTAACCACGTGGACCGGCGCTGGGTCTCTGACGGTGGGCCCGCCTGGCCCACTGGTCAGGTTTGACCAGTCGCCCGCGTCGTCTCCCTCCTCTGCCCGAGTGGAGCGGGGCTCCGGCGATCATCGCCGGCGAACGGTGGCTCCGTTCGGAAAGCTGAGGCCACCAGCGGATTCAGGGGGCCGAGGTGGTCACTCCGGTAGTCGTAGGGTCGTCGGAGGTGGAGGAAATCGCCGGCGGCGAGCTCCACGGCGGAGGGAAGCTTCGGTGGTAAAGTGGATTTTGGGGCGGTGGTTCCCGATCAAAAAATCGAGTAGGGGAAGGGTTCACGGGAGGATGAGGAGGTTTCTGGCGAAGAGAACGGAGAGGGGGAGGCTCTGGAGGCACCGGCAGCCTGGGCAGTGGCGGCGGCTGCAGTCGCCGGAGATGAGGAAGGAGGCCTCCCCGGGTCGATTGGCTGCCAAAGGGGGTCCTCGGGAGGTGGCTTGGGACTGCCTGCGTGCGGAGATGAGCTCGGGGCTCCTTATATAGGCGAGTCGCGGCGGTTCAGCGGCGGCCGCGGATGAGCTCGTCGGCGACCGTCTTCTGTAGCTGCAGGGCATCGTGGCGGCGACGAGCGCTAGTGGACATGGCTGCGGATGAGCTCGCGCTGCTCCAGGGGCCAGGTGGCGAGCGGGAGGGCTTGGGCGGCGCTGCCCGTGGCTGGAGCCACTGCGGACGCCGGTGTGCCGCCAAGAATGCCCGGGCGGCGGCGCTGTAGCGTGCCAGGGTGGTTTGGCGCGATGCTGCGAGGCGGGGAGTGCGTGGCGAGGTGCTGCCGTGTGGGCCAAAGCCAGGGGGGCCAGCGTGTCGGCTCGGGCGCGGCATCGTGCAATACGCGCGCTCTGGGCGCGTCTAGTGCACGCACGGGAGATGCTCGACACAATGCCGCGGCATGCTATAGGTCGCAGGTGAGGTTGGGGTTTACCAAATCGAGGTTAGGAGCAACTGGGAGTCTAGTGGACATGCTAGTTTGATCAGAGGTGCAAGCTCGCAGTGCAATGCCAAAACTCATGTCAAAACTGGTCATGCCTACAGGGTGCTCGATAGAATGCCACATGCACCTAGGCATCTCTTGGGGTAGCCAAAACTTCCAGTTGGGGTCTCTTTAGATGTACAAGAGGGTGGTGAGGTTAGTTTCAAATGCAGAAACTTGTTAGTGCAAGTTTACAAAACTTCAATTCTGGACAGGAAATAAATGACATTATTTCATGAACCAAAAATGATCCAAAAGTGCATGCTCCTGGACTTAAGGGTTTAACATGGAGGACTACAAGTAGGAGAAATAATCAAGGGTTAAAGAGCAAGCAAAAATATGGTTGCTGTACAAACCATCAAGTTGGTCCAGAATGAAAATGAGGTTGATTCACTCAAATTTTTCAAAGAACAGCAAGGTTTTTGCATAATGTGGAATCTTAGGCCATTACCATCATCCCATAATTTTGGTGGAGGCTAGAAAGAAATATTTAAATGGGTTGTAGTGCAAATTGCACTCTGGACCAGAGAAGGAAAATTGAGTGTAGAGCTCAAAATATTTCATAAAATAAAGATGTTTTTGCACAAAAGTTATTGAAAACATCACATGACATCTCCAAATTTTGGTTGGAATTTTAAGTGAATTTATCAAATGGTTGTAGTTCAAATATGGCCATTTAACCTTGAAAAACCATTTTCAAGAAAGTAAAGATCAAGCAACTTAATTATTTAATTAGTTATATTAAATAAGGAAAATTTCTCTTGAGAGATTAAATATGTCCAATGACATATTTGAAAAGTTTTCTCTTTGGGAAAAACTCATCATAACAGGGAAGGAAATGATTTAAAAATCAAAATGGAGCTCAGATATTCAAAGTTTTAATTCCTGGCAAAAATTTTTAATTCATTAAAACAAGGCCAAATTTTTGGGGTGTCACAACACTACCCCCCTTAAGAAAAATCTCGTCCTCGAGATTTGTTAAAAGCTGTGTTAAGAAAATATTACGCAATAAAGATGTGGCTATAGTGAGAGGGCAATAAGTGGTGAAAAACCACAGTGTGAATACTGGTGCTGTGTGAAAAGTCTACGGTTCGGGACAAAAACGTGAGATTCTATGCTGGATATAAATTTAGAATAACTTCTAAATTTAAATATACGCTGGTCGTACCCGAGAGCACAGTGCTCTCTCTGGCTGACAGGTGGACCCGGGGTCCACTGTCAGTCTCTTCTTCTCCCTCTGGTTCTCTCTTCTTCCTCTCTCGCGTGCTTCCCCGCGCTTTCTCCACCGGCGACGCCTAGCGCGTAGGGCATCTAGGCCGTACCGCGGTAGTGCGCGGCGTGCTAGCTGCCGGTGCAGCGTGCACTCACCTCGCGGGCCAGCGTGCTGTCGGCACTGCTTGCGGATTCGTCTCCAAACACCGGCGATCGGCGACGAGCGGCGTTGGTGGACTTCGCCCACCGTACACCGAGCTCGAGCTATAAAACGGCCGGGGTTCTCCTCTTCTTCCTCACACCTGGCCTCACTTCTCCTCCTCCTTCTTCCTCCATTACTGCTTACAGAAGCTCGGGTGAGGCTCTAATGGCGGAGGCGATGCCGGACTGGTTTGCGATCCTGATATTTGGAGGGCTGGCGACACTACTGGGGCTCTCTGTGCTCCTGTGCGATGATCCTCGACGATCGTCGCGACGCTGCTGCTCGGGTGTTGGCTCTCCGCGGTGGTGGTGATCACGAGGAGTAGATGGGGTGTGCCGGGTGCTAACTGTTGTTAGGGGGTGATTAGTAGGATGTAACACCGTTGCAAAGTTTTGCAAACAGTGTATGTTCGAATGATTATGGTTGTGAGTCTGCTGCCGTGGTGTTGCGAGAAATTAAATAATCCACGTCGTGAGAAGTGCAGATGTAGCAACTCAGGGAAAAGAAATCTCACTCCAGGATTTTGAAAAAACAGTTAATTTAAAAGGCATAAACCACAACAAAAACTACACACATTAGTAGAAGCCAAATAATTGACTCGTCGTACAAACTCAGGGTATCACGCATAAGGATCACACACATAAATAAATGTTGCAAATAATGAACACTGCAGCGACGTCTAAAATGGAAACGGTAACTGGACGGGGTCCCTAGAAAACGTCTCTGGTACTGGGATACACTCCTCTTCTATCGGGGAAAGTGGATTGACCAGTCGATGCACGTGTCTCTCCTGGTCGGGCCTTAGTGCTCTGCCGATGGCGATCTGAGGATTTAAATCTGCGAGGCTCTGAAGATAACCCATCACACGTTGGGTTAAATGCTCTTGAGCGATGACGTACTGGACAAGGTTGGCCAGGACTGGGTCTCTCTCAATTCGTCCACCGGGAAAAGATGTCACTCCTCCGGGTGCTGCACGGCTCGGGAAGTAATAATACCCTCGTTCGCTGGCATAGGGTACCGCGAATCGAAGGCGAGCAAGCGCTTCGTATGCAACAGCTTCTATGGCCATCTGTGGGGTTGGCATAGATTTCCCCACGAAGGAGACTTCCGTTGGATCTTGGTTTGAGTTTACGGGAGGGATGTGCACTGCTGCCCAATATCTTGAGGTGGAAGGTGATCCTCGATTTGAACAGCTCGTACTGGGGTGGCTGGGTAGCGCCCATGGTACTGCAGGTAAAATCCCGCAATATCTTGACAAAACTACCTGGGGTTGCATCTGGGGTTCTCAGATAAATGCTAGGGCTCGGCATGGCTAGGAAATGGTTGTGAGGATGGTGCACAAGGTGAGAGGGTGCTTGGCAAGGTCACGCGGTGGCCTTTTTATAGCACCGGAGCTGGGTCATTTTTACCGTGGTGAATGGTAAAGAAAATTTTCAGCTCTGTTCCAAGGGTCGGGGTCAAGCCACAGATTCACACATTTCACTATAGTGATGTGTTACTGTGGGGTTGACGGGGTGATTTTTGGTAACTGTGTCCGGGATAGAAATCTTATACTGCATACTGGCGTATCCAGGCAAGGCTACTATTAAAATAGAGGCACGACAACAGGCGGCATTTAATTACAAGGCCACACGATTACAAAGCGAGGGTACACTGGGACTCGATACGACTCGGGTGACTTAGTCTACCTCGTTTACATCCAAGCGGGCGTGCCTTGAGGCTCCTCCACGGGTCTCGTCGTCGGAATTAGCTGGAGTGGGTTGAGGGGCTGCAGGCTCGGGGTAGCGATGAGGACCATCTCGGGGATTGTTGGCCACAACCCCGTTGGAGTGTGCTCCCAATATGCGACGAAGCACTTCTGGGGTTATCGCAGCACCTTGGCCGATGGCTGGGGCAGGCCTCAGGGACTCGATCGGGTGTCCAAACAGCACGACTGGGTTGTCGGCGTTGGGCTCGTTTCTCTTCTCTCGCCGGGGCTCGACGAACCAGCTCTCCACGAGCTGCGATTAGATCAATAGTGATTTGATCGCACAGTTCCTCTAGTGCACTTACATAGCGCACTAGGTGCAACAATGCAGGATCCGTCGTGATCTCCGTTGGCAACTTGGGGTGGTCTACCATACCCTTCACGTCTGGGGTAGTAGTGGAACGAGCGACAGTTAACTCTGGGCGACAAGTGCCGGAGATGAACTATAGCCTCTCGAGCAGCTAGTTGGATGGCTTGAAGCTCAAAGGAAGTTGTTCCTTCCGGTGAACCTGTAGGGGCGCTCGGGCTCTAGTCCCCTACCATAAATGTGCACAGTGGCCCAGAATTGACGGCTCTCACCGCTCATGGGTCCTTGGTACACAACATATTCTGGGGGCTCTTCTAACGCATAGGCACGACGGGTGAGGTTTGCGAGTATGGTCACAAAGCCTCCAAGGTTGGTTGCTGTGGTCTCATTGTGCACGATGGGTCCAGGCATTGTGGCTCGGTTTGGGGTAGGCTGCTGTGCTGTGTTGGGGCTAGCGTGCCCCTTTTTATAGGAAAAAGGGGACGGAGTCTTCCTTCGCACGCTTGCAAAGGACTATTTAGGGGCCGGTCACTGGCGCATGAGTGACAGGTTAGGTTGATAGGTTGGGCACCGACTGCCAAAAAGGTGTTGGGTCACTGTGTGGCTATCTTGCACGAGAAGCTTGGCTGGGGTTTGGTTATGGTTTGGTGGGTTGGTTTGCCTAAGTTTATAGACCCGGCTAAGATAGGATTAGCCAATGGTCAGCCTGGCTCTGATACCAAGTCTGTCACGACCGGGTTTTCCGGACATAAATTTCCAGAAAAAGACCGTCGTGCTCATCAGCCCCAGGATTACTGTTAGCTGATGAGGCTCCAACTTGATACAGAAATTCCAAGCAATACAACATATGTAGTACAAGACCATTCTGGCCTGTGAGTACAACAAATGGTTTCTAGTGGTCGATGGCGGAAGCGGTTTGTGAATCATCAGTGTATGGGACTCCATTTCCCACGGAACAGCTGACCAGGTTAACTCCTATCTTCGCGAGGCTGCTATCACAGTTGCTTAGTTCTCGAGGCTGTCAATCGCCACGCTCCTCTCCAAGCAAGAAATCTGGCCAAGACAATAGCCAGGGACAAGCCAGTGAGTACTTTGAATGTACTCGCAAACATTAAGAACACAGGTATAATATAATTGATAATCATGCACGAAAAATTCTATGATCACATCGTCAGTCATAAATAAAATATCTTTTATGCATGCAAGCAGGTTATTTTCATGCAACATGAATAAGCAATAATAGAGTGGGAATAAAATGCCGCAGTCGGGCGTCTGAGCGACACCACATAAAGGGCTTTAAAAGAAATGCCACAGTCGGGCGTCTGAGCGACACCACATAAAGGGCTTTAAAAGAAATGCCACAGTCGGGCGTCTGAGCGACACCACATAAAGGGCTTAAAAGAAATGCCACAGTCGGGCGTCTGAGCGACACCACATAAAGGGCTTAAAAGAAATGCCACAGTCGGGCGTCTGAGCGACACCACATAAAGGGCTTAAAAGAAATGCCACAGTCGGGCGTCTGAGCGACACCACATAAAGGGCTTTAAAAGAAATGCCACAGTCGGGCGTCTGAGCGACACCACATAAAGGGCTTAAAAAATAATCACAATGAATATCCAGGAGGTAGAACCGTCCCAGGGATACTCGATAATACAATAATGCAACGGGTTAGTCCATCATAAAATAATAATCATGGTTCTCACAAGTCACAAGTCACGGTCCAAGTTCTGGTTTAACAATCTCTCCTCCGAAGACCGACACTAAGACCAACACTTGACCCATCCCAGACTGTAATCCTTAACCATGGACACGGCTATTCGAATAGGTTTTAATCTCTGCAGAGGGTGTACTCTTTACCCACGAGTAACGGATTCCTTTAGTCCATCGGGACTAATTCCGTCTACGCTTTTAGTTGAAAACACGCCTAACTTGCACACACCAGCTTAACTCACCGGTGTCTGGAATCACCCACGACACTTGTTAAGCAAAACTCTAAGTGGGGAGGCTACAACCTCGCGTAGCATGGGATCAAATTTATATCGCGCGCTCTAAGGGGTGGCCTCCCCTCTCGGTCTCAACCGGAAACACCCATGCCCCCGGACCAGGTGGCATGCCTACCGGCTACAACCGATATCTTCCACCATGGCCTCTCTGTACGGTGTGTGCTTGAAAGGGGTTGACGACTTACTGAACCATACCCTACCTGCGGCAGGGACAAGTGGTAGTACATAGCAAGTATGGGGGTTACTGGAAACAAGACTCGGTCTACGGTCGACTCAGGAGGTTTATAAATTCCTTGCATGACTGTAACACAAATATATTTCAATCAACAAAATCACCACTCAATATACCTTACCATGCCATACCGGACATAACCGTCCCGACGGGGACCGGCGACAAGCTCACGCCTACCCAAGGCCGAGGCTTTCCCGGATTCCTTTCCGGCATGCATGCAAGGCACATGAGGATGATTACCATCACAATAATATTCATTCCCAACAGCAAGGAAATCACTAACATGCTTCCATGCAAATGATCATGTCACATGAAATAACAAGTCCTCGAAATAAGGTGGTGTTATAAACGTGTCAAATAACACACCAAAAACATTATGCCAGGGTTCAGAATGCTTGCCTTTAAGTTGTGGAGGGGTGAGGTGCTCTCCAAAACTTTTGAAAGTTTCTTCTCTCTCTCCAAAAATCCTATTTAAAATATATTTGAATTAACACACATTTCAAAAACAGTACAAAAAAGTTGTTTGGAAAATTTTCAAATAAATCTTAAAATAAACTAGACCAAATTTGAGGAAGGTAGGAAAAAGAATCAACTCATTTGGAGTTATATTTAAAAAGTTATAGCAGTCAAAGCTTTGGTCAAATCTGTTTTTAATAAAATCAGAAAAGAAAAACGTTTCAAACGAGATTACGCTTTCGGTGCAGAGAAAACGTATTTGCGCCCTTTACGCCTCCACTTAACCACGTGGACCGGCGCTGGGTCTCTGACGGTGGGCCCGCCTGGCCCACTGGTCAGGTTTGACCAGTCGCCCGCGTCGTCTCCCTCCTCTGCCCGAGTGGAGCGGGGCTCCGGCGATCATCGCCGGCGAACGGTGGCTCCGTTCGGAAAGCTGAGGCCACCAGCGGATTCAGGGGGCCGAGGTGGTCACTCCGGTAGTCGTAGGGTCGTCGGAGGTGGAGGAAATCGCCGGCGGCGAGCTCCGCGGAGGGAAGCTTCGGGAAAGTGGTTTTGAGGCGGCGGTGGTTCCCGATCAAAATCGAGTAGGGGGAAGGGTTCACGGGAGGATGAGGAGGTTTCTGGCGAAGAGAACGGAGAGGGGGAGGCTCTGGAGGCACCGGCAGGCCTGGGCAGTGGCGGCGCTGCAGTCGCCGGAGATGAGGAAGGAGGCCTCCCCGGGTCGATTGGCTGCCAAAGGGGGTCCTCGGGAGGTGGCTTGGGACTGCCTGCGTGCGGAGATGAGCTCGGGGCTCCTTATATAGGCGAGTCGCGGCGGTTCAGCGGCGGCCGCGGATGAGCTCGTCGGCGACCGTCTTTCTGTAGCTGCAGGGCATCGTGGCGCGACGAGCGCTAGTGGACATGGCTGCGGATGAGCTCGCGCTGCTCCAGGGGCCAGGTGGCGAGCGGGAGGGTTGGGCGGCGCTGCCCGTGGCTGGAGCCACTGCGGACGCCGGAGTGCCGCCAAGAATGCCCTGCGGCGGCGCTGTAGCGTGCCAGGGTGGTTTGGCGCGATGCTGCGAGGCGGGGAGTGCTGGCGAGGTGCTGCCGTGTGGGCCAAAGCCAGGGGGGCCAGCGTGTCGGCTCGGGCGCGGCATCGTGCAATACGCGCGCTCTGGGCGCGTCCAGTGCACGCACGGGAGATGTTCGACACAATGCCGCGGCATGCTACAGGTCGCAGGTGAGGTTGGGGTTTACCAGATCGAGGTTAGGAGCAACTGGGAGTCTAGTGGACATGCTAGTTTGATCAGAGGTGCAAGCTCACAGTGAAATGCCAAAACTCATGTCAAAACTGGTCATGCCTACAGGGTGCTCGATAGAATGCCACATGCACCTAGGCAACCTCTTGGGGTGGCCAAAACTTCCAGATTTGGGTCTCTTTAGATGTGCAAGAGGGTGGTGAGGTTAGTTGCGCCAAAAGCAGAAACTTGTTAGTGCAAGTTTTAGAATTTCAATTCTGGACAGGAAATAAATGACATTATTTCATGAACCAAAAATGATCCAAAGGGTGCATGCTCCTGGACTTAAGGGTTTAATATGGAGGACTACAAGTAGGAGAAAGAATCAAGGGTTAAAGAGCAAGCAAAAATATGGTTGCTGTACAAACCATCCAGTTGGTCTAGAATGAAGATGAGGTTGATTCACTCAAATTTTTCAAAGAACAGCACTAGGTTTTTGCATAAAGTTGAATCATAGGCTATTACCCTCATCCCATAATTTTTGTGGAGGCTAGAAAGAATTATTTAAATGGGTTGTAGTGCAAAATTGCCCATTGGACCAGAGAAGAAAAATGGGTGTAGAGCTCAAAATATTTCATAAAATAAAGATGTTTTTGCACAAAAGTTATTGAATAACATCACATGACATCTCCAAATTTTGTTGGGAAATTTTAAGTGAATTTATCAAATGGTTGTAGTTCAAATATGGCCATTTAACCTTGAAAAACCATTTTCAAAGAAAGTAAAGATCAAGCAACTTAATTATTTAATTAGTTATATTAAATAAGGAAAAATTTCTCTTGAGAGATTAAATATGTCCAATGACATATTTGAAAAGTTTTCTCTTTGGAAAAAACTCATCATAACAGGGAAGGAAATGATTTAAAAATCAAAATGGAGCTCAGATATTCAAAGTTTTAATACCTGGCAGAATTTTTAATTCATTAAAACAAGGCCAAATTTTTGGGGTGTCACACATAATAGGTAGGTATGGTGGCTGTTTTGAGGAAGATATAAGGAGGTTTATGTGTGAAAGAGTGTATCATATCACGGGGTTTGGATGCACCGGCGAAGTTTGCACCAACTCTCAATGTGAGAAAGGGCAATGCACGGTACCGAAGAGGCTAGCAAGGATGGAAGGGTGAGAGTGCGTATAATCCATGGAATCAACATTAGTCATAAAGAACTCACATACTTATTGCAAAAATCTACAAGTCATCAAAAACCTCGGTACTACGCGCATGCTCCTAGGGGGATAGATTGGTAGGAAAAGACCATCGCTCGTCCCCGACCGCCACTCATAAGGAAGACAATCAAATAACACCTCATGTTTCAAATTTGTTACATAACGTTTACCATACGTGCATGCTACGAGACTTGCAAACTTCAACACAAGCATTTCTCAATTTCACAACTACTCAACTAGCATGACTTTGATATTATTACCTCCATATCTCAAAACAATCATCAAGCATCAAACTTCTCTTAGTATTCAAAACACTCATAAGAAAATTTTACTAATCTTGAATACCTAGCATATTAGGATTTTAAGCAAATTACCATGATATTTAAGACTCTCAAAATAATATAAGTGAATCATGAGAGTTCATCTATTTCTATAAAATAAAACCACCACCGTGCTCTAAAAGGATATAAGTGAAACACTAGAGCAACAACAAACTACTCCGAATGATAAAAGTGAAGATCAATGAGTAGTCGAATAATTATGCAACTATGTGAAGACTCTATCTCATTTAATAATTTCAGATCTTGGTATTTTATTCAAACATCAAGCAAAACAAAATAAAATGACATCTAAGAATAGCAAACATCATGTGAAGAAGCAAAAACTTAGGATCAACCGATACTAACCGATAGTTGTTGAAGAAGAAAGGTGGGATGCCAACTGGGGCATCCCCAAGCTTAGACGCTTGAGACTTCTTAAAATATTATCTTGGGGTGCCTTGGGCATCCCCAAGCTTGAGCTTCTATGTCCCCTTAATTCCTCTCATATGACGGTCTCCCTAAATCTCAAAAGCTTCATCCACACAAAACTCAACAAGGACTCGTGAGATAAGTTAGTATAAACCATTGCAAAAACCCTATCATACTCTACTGTAGCAAATCACTGAAATTATTATTCAACATTTCATACTAAATGCCTCTGCATATTTAATAGTCCTATCCTCAAATAGAATCATTAAAGAAGCAAACATATGCAAACATAACAGCAATCTGCCTAAACAGGATAGTCTGTAAAGAATGCTGCAACATCCATACTTCCCTAGCTCAAAAATTAGTAAATTTATCATAGCTTAATATGCAAAAGGTTTCAACATTTTATCACATTCTGACTTTTCTAGGGAATTATTGCAACAGCGGTAAACTTTTTGTTTTCAAACAGCAACATGTATACTTCTAAAATAGGTATAGTAAAGGCTATCAATGCCACTTTTATTGAAATAAAAGATGAAAAACATTGTTCTAAATAACAGCAAGCAAATCCTAATCAAATAAATTGACGCTCCAAGCAAAACACATACCATGTGGTGAATAAAAATATAGCTTCAAGTAAAGTTACTGATGGAAGTAGACGAAAGAGGGGATGCCTTCCGGGGCATCCCCAAGCTTAGGCTTTTGGTTGTCCTTGAATATTTCCTTGGGGTGCCTTGGGAATCCCCAAGCTTAGGCTCTTGCCACTCCTTATTCCATAATCCATCGAATCTTTACCCAAAACTTGAAAACTTCACAACACAAAACTTAACAGAAAACTCGTAAGCTCCGTTAGTATAAGAAAGCAAATCACCATCATAATGTACTGTAATGAACTCATTATAAATTCATATTGGTGTAATATCTACTGTATTCCAACTTCTCTATGGTTCATACCCTCCGATACTACTCATAGATTCAGCAAAATAAGCAAACAATACGATGAAAACAGAATCTGTCAAAAACAGAATAGTCTGTAGTAATCTGAATCAAACGTATACTTCTGGAACTCATAAAATTCTCAAATAAATTGCTGGACCTGAGAAATTTATCTATTAATCATCTGCAAAAATAATTAACTAAATATCACTCTCCAAATAAAAATGGCAGCAATTCTCGTGAGTGCTAAAGTTTCTATTTTTTACAGCAAGATCAACAAGACTTTCCCCAAGTCTTCCCAACGGTTCTACTTGGCACAAACACTAATTAAACATATAAAACCACATCTAACAGTGGCTAGATGAATTATTTATTACTAAACAGGAACAAAAGGCAAGGAACAAAAATAAAGTTGGGTTGCCTCCCAACAAGCGCTAACGTTTAACGCCCCTAGCTAGGCATGATGATTTCAATGATGCTCACATAAAAGATAAGAATTGAAACATAAAGAGAGCATCATGAAGAATATGACTAGCACATTTAAGTATAACATAGTTCCTATGCATAGGGATTTTGTGATCAAACAACTTGTGGGAACAAGAATCAACTTGCATAGGAAGGTAAAACAAGGATAACTTCAAAATTTTAAGCACATAGAGAGGAAACTTGATATTATTGCAATTCCTACAAGCATATGTTCCTCCCTCATAATAATTTTCAGTAGTATCATGAATGAATTCAACAATATAACCAGCACCTAAAGCATTATTTTCATGATCTACAAGCATAGAAATTTTATTACTCTCCACATAAGCAAAATTATTCTCATTCGGAATAGTGGGAGTATCATAAGAGACTCGAATACTATAAATTGTTTCCACATTAAAAGAGTAATGTTCAGAAAAGGGGTAATCATAATCATGACAAGTTTTATAAATATAATCACTACTTTTTATAGCATAAGTATCATCACAATAATCATCATAAGTAGGAGGCATGCTATCATCATTATAAATTTGCATATCAAAACTTGGGAGACTAAAAATATCATCTTCATTAAATGTAGCATCCCCAAGCTTGGGACAAACATTAATTGCAGAAAATATATTCTCAAAAACATCATCTTCATCAAACATAGCATCCCCAAGCTTGGGCCTTTTCATATCATAAGCATAATCACTCTCATAATTAATAGTATGGATATCACCAATAGTATAGAAATTATCATATTCTTCGAAGCAAGTGCCAAAAATATTTTCAAGATCATAAGAAGTATCATTATATTCCACAATTGTATTTTCATGAGGCACAATAGTAATAGGAGCAACATTATTTGGGAGATATATCTTTTTACCTCTCTTCCTTTTTCTTTTCTTCTTCTTCACCACATTATGTGTGGGTTCAATCCTCTTTTTGGAGATCCTTATTAATGAGATTTGTTGAATAGGAGGCTCCTCCTCGTTACCTGATTCATCATAAGAAATAATAGGAGAATATAGGGAAGTCTCTTTCCTATCATTAGTGTTCTCTTCCTCCTCTATTTGTTTTCTTTTCTTTATGTAGTTGGCAATATAAGGATTTTCAATACAATTCACTGAACAATACATATAAATTTTCTCTAGATCAAAATCAAGAAATCTATCAAGATTAAACTTTGGAATGCCCTCAGTTATACATTTCATTTCCTCATACCCCAAAAGAAGACTAAGCTCTTTATGATGCTCAAGGGTAATCAAATTATCACAATTTTTGGATACGATTCGGTCATGAAACAATTTGCATTGGAGATTTAAATGACCATGTTCATTGCAAAGTTCACAAGGGGTGCGAAAAATATTGAATTTTTTAGCACAATCATCAAGACTTTCTTGCAACAATTTAGTTTCTAAGTACTTATGCCTCTTGCAATATCTATCTTCCCTATTTGGTGTGTGCTTACAAACCCAATGTACTCCACAAAAATTGACATGTTTATAGGAGACATTTTCATCATAACTAGTGCAATCATCATTAGTAACATGGATGTTCAAGGAGTTCATACTAACAACACTGAAATCATGCTCATCATTCAAAGATTTAGTGCCAAACATTTTATAGACTTCTTCCTCTAGCACTTGAGCACAATTTTCCTTTCCATCATACTCACGAAAGATATTAAAAAGGTGAAGCGTATGAGAAAAACTCAATTCCATTTTTTTATAGTTTTCTTTTATAAACTAAACTAGTGATAAAAAAGAAACTAAAAGACTCGATTGCAAGATCTAAAGATATACCTTCAAGCACTCACCTCCCCGGCAACGGTGCCAGAAAAGAGCTTGATGTCTACTACACAACCTTTTTCTTGTAGACGTTGTTGGGCCTCCAAGTGCAGAGGTTTGTAGGACAATAGCAGATTTCCCTCAAGTGGATGACCTAAGGTTTATCAATCCGTAGGAGGCGTAGGATGAAGATGGTCTCTCTCAAGCAACCCTGCAACCAAATAACAAAGAGTCTCTTGTGTCCCCAACACACCCAATACAATGGTAAATTGTATAGGTGCACTAGTTCGGCAAAGAGATGATGATACAAGTGGTATATGGATAATAGATATGGGTATTTGTAATCTGAAAATATAAAAACAGCAAGGTAACTAATGATAAAAGTGAGCGTAAACGGTATTGCAATGCGTTGAAACAAGGCCTAGGGTTCATACTTTCGCTAGTGCAAGTTCCCTCAACAATACTAACATAATTGGATCACATAACTATCCCTCAACATGCAACAAAGAGTCACTCCAAAGTCACTAATAGCCGTGAACAAACGAAGAGATTATGGTAGGGTACGAAACCACCTCAAAGTTATTCTTTCCAATCAATCCATTGGGCTATTCCTATAAGTGTCACAAACAGCCCTAGAGTTCGTACTAGAATAACACCTTAAGACACAAATCAACCAAAACCCTAATGTCACCTAGATACTCCAATGTCACCTCAAGTATCCGTGGGTATGATTATACGAGATGCATCACACAATCTCAGATTCATCTATTCAACCAACACATAGAACCTCAAAGAGTGCCCCAAAGTTCCTACCGGAGAATCACGACGAAAACGTGTGCCAACCCCTATGCATAGGTTCATGGGCGGAACCCGCAAGTTGATCACCAAAACATACATCAAGTGAATCACGTGGTATCCCATTGTCACCACAGATACGCACGGCAAGACATACATCAAGTGTTCTCAAATCTTTAAAGACTCAATCCGATAAGATTACTTCAAAGGGGAAACTCAATTCATTACAAGAGAGTAAAGGGGAGAATAAACATCATAGGATCCAAATATAATAGCAAAGCTCGCGATACATCAAGATCGTATCATCTCAAGAACACGAGAGAGAGAGAGAGATCAAACACATAGCTACTGGTGCATACCCTCAGCCCCGAGGGAGAACTACTCCCTCCTCGTCATGGAGAGCATCGGGATGATGAAGATGGCCACCGGAGAGGGATTGCCCCCTCCGGCAGGGTGCCGGAACGGGTCTAGATTGGTTTTCGGTGGCTACGGAGGCTTCTGGCGGCAGAACTCCCGATCTATTGTCTGTTCTGGAAGTTTTAGGGTGCGTGAGTATATATGGATGCAGGAAGTATGTCGGTGGACCTTCGGGGGCCCCATGAGGCAGGGGCACGCCCTAGGGGGGGGGGGGGGCGCCCCCCACCCTTGTGAGCACCTCCCTTGGCTCATGACGTGGGGTCCAAGTCCATCCGGTAGCTTTCCTTCCAAAAATAACTTCTCCAGTTGATTTCGTTCCGTTTCGACTCCGTTTGATATTCCTTTTCTTCAAAACACTGAAATAGGCAAAAAATAGCAATTCTGGGCTGGGCCTCCAGTTAATAGGTTAGTCCCAAAAATAATATAGAAGTGGATAATAAAGCCCAATATTGCCCAAAACAGTAGATAACATAGCATGGAGCAATCAAAAATTATAGATACATTGGAGACGTATCAGCCATCAGATCCGCACGTCTCCACCGCGAGAGGCCCCGCCAGACCCATCTCCCCCACGAGCGGTAGCCCGCGCTGCCGAGATCCCGACTGGGAGAGGAAGGAGAGAGCCCCGCCGCTGCCAGCGCCGCATGGGCTTCGCCCGACGAACTGTTGGGGAACGTAGTAATTTCAAAATAATTCCTACGCACATGCAAGATCATGGTGATGCATAGCAACGAGAGGGGAGAGTGTGAACATGTACCCTTGTAGACCGAAAGCGGAAGCGTTAGCACAACGCGGTTGATGTAGTCGTACGTCTTCACGATACGACCGATCAAGTACCGAACGTACGGTACCTCCGAGTTCAGCACACGTTCAACTCGATGACGTCCCTCGAACTCCGATCCAGCCGAGCTTTGAGGGAGAGTTTCGTCAGCACGACGGCGTGGTGACGACGATGATGTTCTACCGACGCAGGGCTTCGCCTAAGCACCGCTACGATATTATCGAGGTGGACTATGGTGGAGGGGGGCACCGCACATGGCTAAGAGATCCAAGAGATCAATTGTTGTGTCTAGAGTTGGCCCCTGCCCCCGTATATAAAGGAGCAAGGGGGGAGAGGCGGCCGGCCAGGAGGAGGCGCACCAGGAGGAGTCCTACTCCCATCGGGAGTAGGACTCCCTCCTTTCCTAGTTGGAATAGGAGAAGGGGGAAGGAGGAGGGAGAGAGGAAGGAAAGGGGGGCGCCCCCCTCCTTATCCAATTCGGACTAGAGGGAGAGGGGGCGCGCGGCCTGCCCTGGCAGCCCCTCCTCTCTTCCACTAAGGCCCATCTTAGCCCATTAAACCCCCGGGGGGGTTCCGGTAACCCCCGGTACTCTGGTAAAATCCCGATTTCACCCGGAACACTTCCGATATCCAAATATAGGCTTCCAATATATAAATCTTTATGTCTCGACCATTTCGAGACTCCTCGTCATGTCCGTGATCTCATCCCGGGATCCGAACTACCTTCGATACATCAAAACATATAAACTCATAAAACTGATCGTCACAGAACTTTAAGTGTGCGGACCCTACGGGTTTGAGAACTATGTAGACATGACCGAGACACGTTTTCGGTCAATAACCAATAGCAGAACCTAGATGCTCATGTTGGTTCCTACATATTCTACGAAGATCTTTATCGGTCAAACCGCACAACACTATACGTTGTTCTCTTTGTCATCGGTATGTTACTTGCCCGAGATTTGATCGTCGGTATCCAAATACCTAGTTCAATCTCATTACCGGCGAGTCTCTTTACTTGTTCCGTCATACATCATCCCGTAACTAACTCATTAGTTATCATGCTTGCAAGGCTTATAGTAATGTGTATTACCGAGAGGGCCCAGAGATACCTCTCCGACAATCAGAGTGACAAATCCTAATCTTGATCTATGCCAACTCAACAAGTACTATCGGAAACACCTGTAGAGCACCTTTATAATCACCCAGTTATGTTGTGACGTTTGGTAGCACACAAAGTGTTCCTCTGGTATTCGGGAGTTGCATAATCTCATAGTCATAAGAACATGTATAAGTCATGAAGAAAGCAATAGCACTAAACAAATGATCAAGTGCTAAGCTAACAGAATGGGTCAAGTCAATCACATCATTCTCATAATGATGTGATCCCGTTAATCAAATGACAACTCTTTGTCTATGGCTAGGAAACATAACCATCTTTGATCAATGAGCTAGTCAAGTAGAGACATACTAGTGACACTCTGTTTGTCTATGTATTCACACATGTATCAGGTTTCCGGTTAATACAATTCTAGCATGAATAATAAACATTTATCATGATATAAGGAAATAAATAATAACTTTATTATTGCCTCTAGGGCATATTTCCTTCAGTCTCCCACTTGCACTAGAGTCAATAATCTAGTTCACATCTTTATGTGATTAGTTCACATCTCCATGTGACTAATACCCAAAGGGTGATCATGTTTTGCTTTTGAGAGAAGTTTAGTCTATGGGCCTGCAACATTCAGATCCGTATGTATTTCGCAAATTTCTATGTCTATAATGCTTTGCACGGAGCTACTCTAGCTAATTGCTCCCACTTTCATTATGTATCCAGATTGAGACTTAGAGTCATCTAGATTGATGAAAAAAACTTGCATCGACGTAACTCTTTATGACGAACTCTTTTATCACCTCCATAACCGAGAAATATTTCCTTAGTCCTCTAAGGATAATTTTGACCGTTGTCCAGTGATCTACTCCTAGATCACTATTGTACTCCCTTGCCAGAAAGATGCCAAGGTATACAATAGGACTGGTAAACAGCATAGCATACTTTATAGAACCTATGACTAAGGCATAGGGAATGACTTATCATTCTCTTTCTATTTTCTGCTGTGGTCGGGTTTTGAGTCTTTACTCAACTTCACACCTTGCAACACAAGCAAGAACTCCTTCTTTGACTGTTCCATTTTGAACTACTTCAAAATCTTGTCAAGGTATGTACTCATTGAAATAACTTATCAAGCGTCTTGATCTATCTCTATAGATCTTGATGCTCAATGTGTAAGCAGCTTCATCGAGGTCTTTCTTTGGAAAACTCCTTTCAAATACTCCTTTATGCTTTCCAGAAAATTCTACATTCTTTCCGATCAACAATATGTCATTCACATATACTTATCAGAAATGTTGTAGTGCTCCCACTCACTTTATTGTAAATACAAGCTTCACCGCAAGTCTGTATAAAACCATATACTTTGATCACTTTATCAAAGCATATATTCCAACTCCGAGATGCTTGCACCAGTCCATAGATGGATCGCTGGAGCTTGCTCACTTTGTTAGCACCTTTAGGGTCGACAAAACCTTCTGGTTGCATCATATACAACTCTTCTTTTTAAGAAATCCATGAAGGAATATAGTTTTGACATCCATTTGCCAGATTTCATAAAATGCAGCAACTGCTAACATGATTCGGACAGACTTTTAAGCATCGATACGAGTGAGAAAATCTCATCGTAGTCAACACCTTGAACTTGTCGAAAACACTTTGCAACAATTTGAGCTTTGTAGATAGTAACACTACTATCAACGTCCATCTTCCTCTTGAAGATCCATTTATTCTTAATGACTCGCCGATCATCGGGCAAGTCAATGAAAGTCCATACTTTGTTCTCATACATGGATCCAATCTCAGATTTCATGGCCTCAAGCCATTTCGCTGGGCTCATCATCGCTTCCTCATAGTTCGTAGGTTCGTCATGGTCAATTAACATGACCTCCAGAACATGATTACCGTACCAGTCTGGTGCGGATCTCACTCTGGTTGACCTACGAGGTTCAGTAGTAACTTGATCTGAAGTTACATGATCATCATCATTAGCTTCCTCACTAATTGGTCTAGGAGTCACAGAAACAGATTTCTGTGATGATCTACTTTCCAATAAGGGAGCAGGTACAGTTACCTCATCAAGTTCTACTTTCCTCCCACTCACTTCTTTCGAGAGAAACTCCTTCTCTAGAAAGGATCCATTCTCAGCAACGAATGTCTTGCCTTCGGATCTGTGATAGAAGGTGTACACAACTGTCTCCTTTGGGTATCCTATGAAGGCACATTTCTCCGATTTGGGTTTGAACTTATCAGGATGAAACTTTTTCTTATAAGCATCGCAACCCCAAACTTTAAGAAACGACAACTTTGGTTTCTTGCCAAACCACAGTTCATACAGTGTCGTCTCAACGGATTTAGATGGTGCCCTTTTTAATGTGAATGTAGCTGTCTCTAATGCATAACCCCAAAACTATAGTGGTTAATCGGTAAGAAACATCATAGATTGCACTATATCCAATAATAGTATGGTTATGACGTTCAGACACACCATTATGCTGTGGTGTTCCAGGTGGCATGATTTTGTGAAACTATTCCACATTGTTTTAGTTGAAGACCAAACTCGTAACTCAAATATTTGGCTCTACGATCAGATCGTAGAAACTTTATTTTCTTGTCACGATGATTTTCCACTTCACTCTGAAGTTCTTTGAACTTTTCAAATGTTTCAGACTTATGTTTCATTAAGTAGATATACCCATATCTGCTCAAATCATCTGTGAAAGTGAGAAAATAACGATACCCGTCGTGAGCCTCAATATTCATCGGACCACATACATCAGTATGTATGATTTCCAACAAATCTGTTGCTCGCTCCATAGTTCCAGAGAACGACATTTTAGTCATCTTGCCCATGAGGCATGGTTCGCAAGAATCAACTGATTCATAATCAAGTGATTCCAAAAGCCCATCAGCATGGAGTTTCTTCATGCGCTTTATACCAATATGACCCAAACGGCAGTGCCACGAATAAGTTGCACTATCATTATTAACTTTGCATCTTTTGGCTTCAATACTATGAATATGTGTATCACTAGGATTGAGATCCAACAAACTATTTGTATTGGGTGTATGACTATCGAAGGTTTTATTCATGTAAACAGAACAACAATTATTCTCTGACTTTAAATGAATAACCGTATTGCAATAAACATGATCAAATCATATTCATGCTCAACGCAAACGCCAAATAAAATTTATTTAGGTTTAACACTAATCTCGAAAGTATAGGGAGTGTGCGATGATGATCATATCAATCTTGGAACCACTTCCAACACACATCGTCACTTCACCCTCAACTATTCTCTGTTTATTCTATAACTCCTATTTCGAGTTACTAATTTTTAGCAACTGAACAAGTATCAAATACCCAGGGGCTACTGTAAACACTAGTAAGGTACACATCAATAACCTGTATATCAAATATACCCTTGTTCACTTTGCCATCCTTCTTATCCACCAAATATTCAGGGCATTTCCGCATCCAGTGACCATTTCCTTTGTAGTAGAAGCACTCAGTTTCAGGCTTTAGTCTACCTTTGGGCTTCTTTATGGAAGTGACAACTTGCTTGCCATTCTACATGAAGTTCCCTTTCTTTCCCTTTGCCCTTTTCTTGAAACTAGTGGTCTTGTTAATCATCAACACTTGATGCTCTATCTTGATTTCTATCTTCATCGATTTCATCATCATGAAAAACTCGGGAATCGTTTTCGCCATCCCTTGCATACTATAGTTCATCACAAAGTTATACTAACTTGGTGATGGTGACTAGAGAATTATGTCAATCACTATTTTATCTGGAAGATTAACTCCCACTTGATTCAAGCGATTGTAGTACCTAGACAATCTGAGCACATGCTCACTGCTTGAGCTATTCTCCTCCATCTTTTAGCTATAGAACTTGTTGGAGACTTCATATCTCTCAACTCGGGTATTTGCTTGAAATATTAACTTCAACTCCTAGAACATCTCATATGGTCCATGATGTTCAAAACGTCTTTGAAGTACCGATTCTAAGCCGTTAAGTATGGTGCACTAAACTATCAAGTAGTCATCATATTGAGCTAGCCAAACGTTCATAACGTCTGCATCTGCTCCTACAATAGGTCTGTCACCTAGCAGTGCATCAAGGACATAATTCTTCTATGCAACAATGAGGATAATCCCCAGATCGCGGATCCAATCCGCATCATTGCTACTAACATCTTTCAACTTAGTTTTCTCTAGGAACATATCAAAAATAAAACAGGGGAGCTAAATGCAAGCTATTGATCTACAACATAGATATGCTAATACTACCAGGACTAAGTTCATGATAAATTAAAGTTAAATTAATCAAATTACTTAAGAACTCCCACTTAGATAGACATCCCTCTAATCATCTAAGTGATCATGTGATCCAAATCAACTAAACCATGACCGATCATCACGTGAAATGGAGTAGTTTTCAATGGTGAACATCACTATGTTGATCATATCTACTATATGATTCACGCTCGACCTTTCGGTCTCAGTGTTCTGAGGCCATATCTTCATATGCTAGGCTCGTCAAGTTTAACCCGAGTATTATGCATGTGCAAAACTGGCTTGCACCTGTTGTAGATGGACGTAGAGCTTATCACACCCGATCATCACGTGGTGTCTCGGCACGACGAACTTTGGCAACTGTGCATACTCAGGAAGAACACTTTTATCTTGAAATTTAGTGAGAGATCATCTTATAATGCTACCATCAAACAAAGCAGAATAAGATGCATAAAGGATAAACATCACATGCAATCAATATAAGTGATATGATATGGCCATCATCATCTTGTGCTTGTGATCTCCATCTTCGAAGCACCGTCATGATCACCATCGTCACCGGCGCAACACCTTGATCTCCATCGTAGCATCGTTGTCGTCTCGCCAACTATTGCTTCTATGACTATCGCTAACGCTTAGTGATAAAGTAAAGCAATTACAGGGCGATTGCATTGCATACAATAAAGCGACAACCATATGGCTCCTGCCAGTTGCCGATAACTCCGTTACAAAACATGATCATCTCATACAATAAATATAGCATCATGTCTTGACCATATCACATCACAACATGCCCTGCAAAAACAAGTTAGACGTCCTCTACTTTGTTGTTGCAATTTTTACGTGGCTGCTACGGGTTGAGCAAGAACCGTTCTTACCTACACATCAAAACCACAATGATAGTTCGTCAAGTTGGTGCTAACCTTCTCAAGGACCGGGCGTAGCCACACTCGGTTCAACTAAAGTTGGAGAAACTGACACCCGCCAGCCACTTGTGTGCAAAGCATGTCGGTAGAACCAGTCTCGCGTAAGCGTACACGTAATGTCGGTCCAGGCGCTTCATCCATCAATACCGCCGAACCAAAGTATGACATGCTGGTAAGCAGTATGACTTGTATCGCCCACAACTCACTTGTGTTCTACTCGTGCATATGACATCAACGCATAAAACCTGGCTCGGATGCCACTGTTGGGGAACGTAGTAATTTCAAAAAAAATCCTACGCACACGCAAGATCATGGTGATGCATAGCAACGAGAGGGGAGAGTGTGTCCACGTACCCTTGTAGACCGAAAGCGGAAGCGTTAGCACAACGCGGTTGATGTAGTCGTACGTCTTCACGATCCGACCGATCAAGTACCGAACGTACGGTACCTCCAAGTTCAGCACACGTTCGGCTCGATGACGTCCCTTGAACTCCGATCCAGCCGAGCTTTGAGGGAGAGTTTCATCAGCACGACGGCGGGTGACGATGATGATGTTCTACCGACGCAGGGCTTCGCCTAAGCACCGCTACGATATTATCAAGGTGGACTATGGTGGAGGGGGGCACCGCACACAGCTAAGAGATCCAAGAGATCAATTGTTGTGTCTAGAGTTGCCCCCTGCCCCCGTATATAAAGGAGCAAGGGGGGATAGGCGGCCGGCCAGGAGGAGGCGCACCAGGAGGAGTCCTACTCCCATCGGGAGTAGGACTCCCTCCTTTCCTAATTGGAATAGGAGAAGGGGGAAGGAGGAGGGAGAGAGGAAGGAAAGGGGGGGGGCGCCCCTCCTTGTCCAATTCGGACTAGAGGGAGAGGGGGCGCACGGCCTGCCCTGGCAGCCTCTCCTCTCTTCCACTAAGGCCCATCTTAGCCCATTAAACCCCCGGGGGGGTTTCCGGTAACCCCCGGTACTCCGGTAAAATCCCGATTTCACCCGGAACACTTCCGATATCCAAATATAGGCTTCCAATATATAAACCTTTATGTCTCGACCATTTCGAGACTCCCCGTCATGTCCGTGATCACATCCGGGACTCCGAACTACCTTCGGTACATCAAAACATATAAACTCATAAAACTGATCGTCACAGAACTTTAAGTGTGCGGACCCTACGGGTTCGAGAACTATGTAGACATGACCGAGACACGTTTCCGGTCAATAACTAATAGCGGAACATGGATGCTCATATTGGTTCCTACATATTCTACGAAGATCTTTATCGGTCAAACCGCACAACACTATACGTTGTTCTCTTTGTCATCCGTATGTTACTTGCCCGAGATTTGATCGTCGATATCCAAATACCTAGTTCAATCTCGTTACTGGCGAGTCTCTTTACTCGTTCCACAATACATCATCCCGTAATTAACTCATTAGTTATCATGATTGCAAGGCTTATAGTGATGTGTATTACCGAGAGGGCCCAGAGATACCTCTCCGACGATCGGAGTGACAAATCCTAATCTTGATCTATGTCAACTCAACAAGTACTATCGGAAACACCTGTAGAGCACCTTTATAATCACCCAGTTACGTTGTGATGTTTGGTAGCACACAAAGTGGTCCTCCGGTATTCGGGAGTTGCATAATCTCATAGTCATAAGAACATGTATAAGTCATGAAGAAAGCAATAGTAGTAAACAAACGATCAAGTGCTAAGCTAACGGAATGGGTCAAGTCAATCACATCATTCCCCTAATGATGTGATCCCGTTAATCAAATGACAACTCTTTTTCTATGTCTAGGAAACATAACCATCTTTGATCAACGAGCTAGTCAAGTAGAGGCATACTAGTGACACTCTGTTTGTCTATGTATTCACACATGTATCATGTTTCCAGTTAATACAATTCTAGCATGAATAATAAACATTTATCATGATATAAGGAAATAAATAATAACTTTATTATTGCCTCTAGGGCATATTTCCTTCACGAACGCCCTCCGGCAGCGGCGAGGAGGAGGAGTGAGCGAGGGGGGAGCCTTACGCCGGTGACGGAGGGGAACCTCCCGAGACGCGCTCGCGGGGCGCATCGCGGGAGCGGGGGAGGGGGAGATGCAATTCAGGAGAAATAGTTTAATCATGGATTTACGACAACTCCAACTCGGATCACCTATTGGATATTATCAAATGTTGACGTGTCCACGGACAGGTGAGAAAGCTCAAACATTTGCCCTTTCAATGGAGATAATAGAGAGAAGAAGGGAAAGGAACCATTGTATATGCAATTAAGAGTGGTCCTATGGGGCCTTAGCATGGGAGGGGCGATGACGGGTGGCGCGTCTTCGACTCGCTGCAGTGCTTGTAATCATTGTTAGGTGGTCTACGGATCTGGATGTAATTTTTATTATTTTTTATGTTCGTTGATTTGTACTGTCATGATTAGAAATGAATAGATTAAGTTTTTCCAGCAAAACTTAGTAATCTAAGACTAATGAAATAAGATATCTTGAACTATGTTCATAACTTTTTTTGGCTATCATGCTACTATGCACCGCAATATAGATCGCTAAATATGAAAATGCTATCTAAGTATCTACTTCTCGTTATCAGTCTTTAGACCACTCTTGATTGCACATACAATGGTTTCAATATTTGGTTTGCTCTCGCTTTTTATAAAAAGGACGCAACAACTCATGATCATTTTAACTTGCATGGTTTCAATGCTTGGTTTCCTCTCGCTTTCTTGCGCAACGGGTCCTCTAATACTCCAATGATCATATGGTATGTGTGATAAGCAACTTCATGTTTGAAATTAGGTATAATAATTAGGAACCTCCCTCTCACCTCTCACGCGCCCTCCCCCCGGTGACCAGGGGGCTCAACCCTAGTCACCGGACGGCCCCCTCTTCTCCAGCCCCCCTCCTCTTCCTTGTCAGCAGGCCTCGCTAGGCTAAGCCCATGTGGTATTGGCGGCGGCCGGGTCTTCTCTCCCTTTCGCTTGATCAGGAGGCGCGAGGGCGGCGAGACAAGGGGTTTCTTCCCCTCTCCGAGGGTGTGTGGGGACGGGCGCGGACTGCACCTCCCCCACCCTGACGGCGGGTGGTCGGCACAGATGCTGGGGGAGGGGGGCTTCCTTGGCTGTGCGGGTAGCAAGATGGCGGTGACCGTGGAGCTCGGTGCTGGGGCTACCCCGTTGGCCCTCGCGCATCGACCTAAAGCCGGCGGCCTTTGCTCTCATTCCACACTCACCCTGCTAGCCTGGACGACGGCGTCCTCCGGGTGCTAGTGCTGGTTGGGTGGTGTGGGCTCAGGATCTGGATTGGGGGAATCTCCTGGCCGGTGATGGCGGCCACGATGCCGACAATTCTATGGGCATTGCTCCCCCTCCTGAAGGCGGTGTCGTGATCCTTCCCTTGCCCTCCACCTCTGTATCCCTGGTGGAAGATCCAAAATCTACTAGGTTGGGCGGGGACGGCGCTCCGGCGTACTTTTCTTCCTGAAGACGTCGTCGTTGGTCGGTGGAGGTGGTGGTTGGGGCATTGGAGTGCGTGGGTCGTCAATGTCTCTCAGTGGTGTTCCCATTCGACGGCTTGCGGTAGGCGTCATGCTCTTTGCCTAAGATTATGTTGTGGTCGAGGGATTGGCTTCGCGAGGTGGAGTCACCGTACTCATCTTCCTTCCCCGGCCACTGACTGGGCCTGGGTATGTGTGCTCGGGGGTGAGCAGCTCTGCCTACCCACAATGTGGTGTCATAAGATCCAGGATGAGAGGGCAGGGAGGCCTCTTTGAAGGCGGAGGCGGATGGCGTCTACAATGTTGGCGCGTGGCTGTTCTTCGGCGGCGGGCCGCTCCCTTGGCTCCGCCTTCTCCTTACAGGATGTGGATCTCTTCAATGCTCAAGCCTTGGCTTGGTGCATTTGGACCCCATTAGCCGTTCCGTAGCATCGTGTATCTTTGCCAATTACCTTGTTTTTTTCGATTCTTTGTGTTGTTTGCTCGATTATAATGTTGTGGTGGTTGCTTTAAATTATAAAGTGGGGATATCCTTTTTCGTCAATTTTTTTGGATAAAAAGGCAGGCCGCAGTCTATCTTATATTAAACCAGACCAAGGTCTGAGGATTGTCACAGTACAAAGGATGCTAGCTAGAAAGCTGCATCATGAAAGGGGTACAACAAGGTGTAGCTAACTCAAGAAGCAGCTGAAAGAAAATCCGCTTTGCACTGGCGAAAAACTTGAAGTGAACCTGCTGAAATTTGAGATGGGCTCTAGGCCCATATAGCAATTTCTGAAAAATCTCTGAGGGCCCATGTGGGTTTATTGGCACTAGGTGGAGTGGGAAGTTTAGTCCCACCCCAGAAGTGGAAGAGGAGTTGGACCTCCTTATAAGGGTTTCTCTTCTACATGCTATTGGAGCTTGAGAAGAGATGAGGGCCTCGCGCACTCCTCCTCCGCCGCCCGCCTCGCCACGCCTCGTCACAACACGCCGCACCGCGGGTTGTGGGATTGAGCCGAGCCGAGCTCACACCTACGCGCTTATTTTTGCTAGTCACTAACGGAGAGTTCTCTGACAGCTGGGCCACGATCTGAGACGTCGGATCATGGGCTGTCACAGACTCGGACGTGGGTCGAGCGCCCACGTCTCTCCACGCGGCTGCGCCTATATAAGTGCGCGGTGTCTCCTAGCCGCCACGAACAGATCACATCTACTCCACGCGCACGCCCACCGTCGTTCCCTTGCTGCTGCTGCCGCCGGTGACTCCATCCCGTCCGCCGCGTACACGGTCGACGGGCGAGCAGGTCTCCGAAACCACGCCCTTCTGGTTCCTGTACGGGGTGAGGGGCGAATAGGTTTTTGGGCAGCAATTACGCGACTTCTCGCTTCCGATCGTCTACTTCCTCTATGTCCGCGTCGCCTTCATCATCACCATGTCCACCGACACCGAACGTGCCACCGCCGAGAAAGTTGAAACCGACAAGAAGGCCTCCGAGGACGCCGCTGCTGCCACCAAAGCCGCGGCCTCTGCATGGCCTACTGGAGGGTATAACTCGTTTATCCCGCTCCTACTGTTTTCTGTTTTAGCCATGCTAGCGTTATACGTAGATTTTTCTGCAATTAGCGTAGTATGTGCTTGCTTGACTGAATATCAGTATGCGTTTATTTGTGTCAATGTCATGCTAGTGATTTACTCGTGGATTAATCTAATCGAGAAATTGCCTATTTACTCAACAATCCAAAAAACATATTATTTATAGGAATTTTTCAGCAAGTGTCTTTGCCGTTGCACTGAAACCGGATAAGTTTACCGGTACGTATTTTAAGCGTTGGCAGACTAAGACCACTTTATGTCTTATGGCTATGAATGTGTTCTGGGTCGCCGGTGTCTCCATGGGAACGATTGCTCCTGAACAGAAGAAGGCGCTCAAGGAGGCCACCATTGTGTTTCTTGGAGCAGTTCTTAGCGTGATCGGAGATAAACTGGTTGACGCATATTTACATGTGCATGTCGCCAAGGACTTGTGGGAGGCGCTCGAATCTAAGTTTTGGGTCGCCGACGCCGGGAGCGAGATGTATATTATAGAGCAGTTCCACGATCACGAGATGGTTGAAAACCGTCCTGTATTAGAGCAGGCTCATGAGATAATATGCATTGTTAAGGAGCTTGAGCTTCTTAAGTGCGAGTTACCGGGCAAATTTGTCGCGGGCTACATAATCGCTAAGCTCCCTAATTCCTGCAGGAACTTTGCCACCACTCTGAAACATCAGAGGCCTGAATTCTCTGTGGAGGATGTCATTGGCCATCTAAGTGTTGAGCAGAATTCAAGGGCAAAGGACTCACACGGAAAAGGGGTCGAAGGAACTTCTGTTGCCAACATGGTTAACCAGAGGAACCATAACTCACACAAGCCCAAGGGAAAGAACGGTGTCCAACACAATACCGACTTTAAGAAGAAGGGTAAGAATACCTTCAAGAAGAACAAGAAGGATGAGGGCTGCTTTACTTGTGGTTCGGTTGAACATTGGGCCAACAAGTGCCCTAACAAGTACAAGAAGCCAAGACAGGACTCCAAGTCTGTCAACATGATTGTGGGCAACAATGAGAATGGTGCACCTGGGTGAAGGAAATATGCCCTAGAGGCAATAATAAAGTTATTATTTATTTCCTTATATCATGATAAATGTTTATTATTCATGCTAGAATTGTATTAACCGGAAACATAATACATGTGTGAATACATAGACAAACAGAGTGTCACTAGTATGCCTCTACTTGAGTAGCTCGTTGATCAAAGATGGTTATGTTTCCTAACCATAGACATGAGTTGTCATTTGATTAACGGGATCACATCATTAGGAGAATGATGTGATTGACTTGACCCATTCCGTTAGCTTAGCACTTGATCGTTTAGTTTGTTGCTATTGCTTTCTTCATGACTTATACATGTTCCTATGACTATGAGATTATGCAACTCCCGTTTACCGGAGGAACACTTTGTGTGCCACCAAACGTCACAACGTAACTGGGTGATTATAAAGGTGCTCTACAGGTGTCTCCAAAGGTACTTGTTGGGTTGGCGTATTTCGAGATTAGGATTTGTCACTCCGATTGTCAGAGAGGTATCTCTGGGCCCACTCGGTAATGCACATCACTATAAGCCTTGCAAGCATTGCAACTAATGAGTTAGTTGCGGGATGATGTATTACGGAACGAGTAAAGAGACTTGCCGGTAACGAGATTGAACTAGGTATTGAGATACCGACGATCGAATCTCGGGCAAGTAACATACCGATGACAAAGGGAACAACGTATGTTGTTATGCGGTCTGACTGATAAATATCTTCGTAGAATATGTAGGAGCCAATATGGGCATCCAGGTCCCGCTATTGGTTATTGACCAGAGAGGTGTCTCGGTCATGTCTACATAGTTCTCGAACCCATAGGGTCCGCATGCTTAACGTCCGTTGATGATATAATACTATATGAGTTATGTATGTTGATGACCGAATGTTGTTCGAAGTCCGGGATGAGATCACGGACATGACGAGGAACTCCAGAATGGTCCGGAGATAAAGTTTGATATATGGGATAGTAGTGTTTGATCTCCGGAAGGGTTCCGGAATTCACCGGAAGGGGTTCTGGATGATTCCCGAAATGTTTGGGCACGAGAACACTTTATCTGGGCCAAAGGGGAAAGCCCACGAGGCTTTTGGAAAGTGCAAAAGGAAGTTTTGTGGAGACCAGAGGCTAGACGCCAGGAACCCTGGCGTCTAGCCCTGGAGTCCGAGAAGGACTCTTGCCTTTCGGGTGAAACCGACTTTGAGGAGGCTTTTACTCCAAGTTTCGACCCCAGGGCTCAACATATAAATAGAGGGGTAGGGCTAGCACCAAAGACACATCAAGAAACACCAAGCCGTGTGCCGGTAACCCCGTCCCCTCTAGTTTATCCTCCGTCATAGTTTTCGTAGTGCTTAGGCGAAGCCCTGCAGAGATTGTTCTTCACCAACACCGTCACCACGCCGTCATGCTGCCGGAACTCATCTACTACTTCGCCCCTCTTGCTAGATCGAGAAGGCGAGGACGTCACCGAGCCGAACGTGTGCAGAACTCGGAGGTGCCGTGCTTTCGGTACTTGGGTCGGTCGGACGTGAAGACGTACGACTACATCAACCGCGTTGATATAACGCTTCCGCGAATGGTCTACGAGGGTACGTAGACAACACTCTCCCCTCTCGTTGCTATGCATCACCATGATCTTGCGTGTGCATAGGAATTTTTTTGAAATTACTACGTTCCCCAACAGTGGCATCCGAGCCTAGGTTTTATGCGTTGATGTTGTGCACGAGTAGAACACAAGTGAGTTGTGGGCGATATAAGTCATACTGCTTACCAGCATGTCATACTTTGGTTCGGCGATATTGTTGGATGAAGCGGCCCGGACCGACATTACGCGTATGCTTATGCGAGACTGGTTCTACCGACGTGCTTTGCACACAGGTGGCTGGTGGGTGTCAGTTTCTCCAACTTTAGTTGAACCAAGTGTGGCTACTCCCGGTCCTTGCGAAGGTTAAAACAACACCAACTTGACAAACTATCGTTGTGGTTTTGATGCGTAGGTAAGAACGGTTCTTGCTTAAGCCTGTAGCAGCCACGTAAAACTTGCAACAACAAAGTAGAGGACGTCTAACTTTTTTTTGCAGGGCATGTTGTGATGTGATATGGTCAAGACATGATGCTAAATTTTATTGTATGAGATGATCATGTTTTGTAACCAAGTTATCGGCAACTGGCAGGAGCCATATGGTTGTCGCTTTATTGTATGCAATGCAATTGCGCTGTAATGCTTTATTTTATCGCTAAGCGGTAGCGATGGTCGTGGAAGCATAAGATTGGCGAGACAACAACGATGCTACGATGGAGATCAATGTGTCGCGCCGGTGACGATGGTGATCATGACGGTGCTTCGGAGATGGAGATCACAAGCACAAGATGATGATGGCCATATCATATCACTTATATTGATTGCATGTGATGTTTATCTTTTATGCATCTTATCTTGCTTTGATTTACGGTAGCATTATAAGATGATCTCTCACTAAATTTCAAGATAAAAGTGTTCTCCCTGAGTATGCACCGTTGCCAAAGTTCGTCGTGCCCAGACACCACGTGATGATCGGGTGTGATAAGCTCTACGTCCATCTACAACGGGTGCAAGCCAGTTTTTGCACACGCAGAATACTCAGGTTAAACTTGACAAGCCTAGCATATGCAGATATGGCCTCGGAACACTGAGACCGAAAGGTCGAGCGTGAATCATATAGTAGATATGATCAACATATTGATGTTCACCATTGAAAGCTACTCCATTTCACATGATGATCGGTTATGGTTTAGTTGATTTGGATCACGTGATCACTTAGAAGATTAGAGGGATGTCTTTCTAAGTGGGAGTTCTTAAGTAATATGATTAATTGAACTTTAATTTATCATGAACTTAGTCCTAGTAGTATTAGCATATCTATTTTGTAGATCAATAGCTCGCGTTTAGCTCCCCTGTTTTATTTTTGATATGTTCCTAGAGAAAACTAAGTTGAAAGATGTTAGTAGCAATGATGCGGATTGGATCCGTGATCTGAGGTTTATCCTCATTGCTGCACAGAAGAAATATGTCTTTGATGCACCGCTAGGTGACAAACCTATTGCAGGAGCAGATGCAGATGTTATGAACATTTGGCTAGCTCAATATGATGACTACTTGATAGTTTAGTGCACCATGCTTAAACGGCTTAGAATCGGGACTTCAAAGACGTTTTGAACGTCATGGACCATATGAGATGTTCTAGGAGTTGAAGTTAATATTTCAAGCAAATACCCGAGTTGAGAGATATGAAGTCTCCAACAAGTTCTATAGCTAAAAGATGGAGGAGAATAGCTCAAGCAGTGAGCATGTGCTCAGATTGTCTAGGTACTACAATCGCTTGAATCAAGTGGGAGTTAATCTTCCAGATAAAATAGTGATTGACATAATTCTCTAGTCACCATCACCAAGTTAGTAGAACTTCGTGATGAACTATGATATGCAAGGGATAACGGAAACGATTCCCAAGCTCTTCGTAATGCTGAAATCGACGAAGGTAGAAATCAAGAAAATATCAAGTGTTGATGGTAGACAAGACCACTAGTTTCAAAAAAAAGGGCAAAGGGAAGAAGGGGAACTTCAAGAAGAACGGCAAGCAAGTTGTTGCTCAAGTGAAGAAGCCCAAGTCTGGTCCTAAGCCTGAGACTAAGTGCTTCTACTGCAAAGGGAATGGTCACTGGAAGCGGAACTACCCCAAGTATTTGGCGGATAAGAAGGATGGCAAAGTGAACAAAGGTATATTTGATATACAGATTATTGATGTGTATTTTACTAGTGTTCGTAGCAACCCCTCGGTATTTGATACTGGTTCAGTTGCTAAGAGTAGTAACTCGAAACGGGAGTTGCAGAATGAACATAGACTAGTTATGGGTGAAGTGACGATGTGTGTTGGAAGTGGTTCCAAGATTGATATGATCATCATCGCACACTCCCTATACTTTTGGGATTAGTGTTGAACCTAAATAAGTGTTATTTGGTGTTTGCGTTGAGCATGAATATGATTTGATCATGTTTATTGCAATACGGTTATTCATTTAAGTAAGAGAATAAATTGTTGTTCTGTTTACATGAATAAAACCTTATATGGTTACACACCCAATGAAAATGGTTCGTTGGATCTCGATCGTAGTGATACACATATTCATAATATTGAAACCAAAAGATGCAAAGTTAATAATGATGGTGCAATTTATTTGTGGCACTGTTGTTTAGGTCATATTGGTGTAAAGCGCATGAAGAAAATCCATACTGATGGGCTTTTGGAATCACTTGATTATGAATCAGTTGATGCTTGCGAACCATGCCTCATGGGCAAGATGACTAAGACTCCATTCTCTGGAACAATGGAGCGAGCAACTGACTTATTGGAAATAATACATACTGATGTATGCGGTCCGATGAGTGTTAAGGCTCACGGCAAGTATCGTTATTTTCTGACCTTCACAGATGATTTGAGCGGATATGGGTATATCTACTTAATGAAACACAAGTCTAAAACATTTGAAAAGTTCAAAGAATTTCAGAGTAAAGTGGAGAATCATCGTAACAAGAAAATAAAAGTTTCTACGATATGATCACAGAGGTAAAATATTTGAGTTAAGAGTTTGGCCTTCAGTTAAAACAATGTGAAATAGTTTCACTACTCACGCCACCTGGAACACCACAGTGTAATGGTGTGTCCGAATGTCATAACCGTACTTTATTAGATATGGTGCAATCTATGATGTCTCTTACCGATCTACCACTATCGTTTTGGGGTTATGCATTAGAAATAGCTGCATTCACATTAAATAGGGCACCATCTAAATCCGTTGAGATGACACAGTATGAACTATGGTTTGGCAAGAAACCTAAGCTGTCGTTTCTTAAAGTTTGAGGTTGCAATGCTTATGTGAAAAAGTTTCAACCTGATAAGCTCTAACCCAAATCGGAGAAGTGCGTCTTCATAGGATACCCAAAAGAAAATGTTGGGTACACCTTCTATCACAGATCCGAAGGCAATATATTCGTTGCTTTGAATGGATCCTTTCTAGAAAAGGAAGTTTTTCTCGAAAGAAGTGAGTGGGAGGAAAGTAGAACTTGATGAGGTAATTGTACCTGCTCCCTTATTGGAAAGTAGTTCATCACAGAAATATGTTCATGTGACTACTACACCGATTAGTGAGGAAGCTAATGATGATGATCATGTAACTTCAGATCAAGTTACTACCGAACCTCGTAGGTAAACCAGAGTGAGATCCGCACCAGAGTGGTACGATAATCCTGTTCTAGAGGTCATGTTACTTGACCATGACGAGCCTACGAACTATGAGGAAGCGATGATGAGCCCAGATTCCACGAAATGGCTTGAGGCCATGAAATCTGAGATGAGATCCATGTATGAGAACAAAGTATGGACTTTGATTGACTTGCCCAATGATCGGCGAGCCATTGAGATTAAATGGATCTTCAAGAGGAAGACGGACGCTGATAGTAGTGTTACTATCTACAAAGCTAGAATTGTCACAAAAAGGTTTTCGACAAGTTCAAGGTGTTGACTACGATGAGAGTTTCTCACTCGTGTCTATGCTTAAGTCTGTCCGAATCATGTTAGCAATTGCCGCATTTTATGAAATCTGGCAAATGGATAAACAAAACTGCATTCCTTGATGGATTTATTAAAGAAGAGTTGTATATGATGCAACCAGAAGGTTTTGTCAATCCTAAAGGTACTAACAAAATATGCAAGCTCCAGCGATCCATCTATGGACTGGTGCAAGCATCTCAGAGTTGGAATATATGCTTTGATAAGTTAATCAAAGCATATAGTTTTTATACAGACTTGCGGTGAAGCCTGTATTTACAAGAAAGTGAGTGGGAGCACTACAGCATTTCTGATAAGTATATGTGAAAGACATATTGTTGATCGGAGATAATGTAGAATTATTCTGCAAAGCATAAAGGAATGTTTGAAAGGAGTTTTTCAAAGAAAGACCTCAGTGAAGCTGCTTACATATTGAGCATCAAGATCTATGGAGATAGATCAAGACGCTTGATAAGTTTTTTCAATGAGTACATACCTTGACAAGATTTTGAAGTAGTTCAAAATGGAACAGTCAAAGAAGGAGTTCTTGCCTGTGTTACAAAGGTGTGAAGTTGAGTAAGACTCAAAACCCGACTACGGCAGAAGATAGAGAGAGAATGAAAGTCATTCCCTATGCCTCAGCCATAGGTTCTATAAAGTATGCCATGCTGTGTACCAGACCTATTGTATACCCTGCCCTGAGTTTGGCAAGGGAGTACAATAGTGATCTAGGAGTAGATCACTGGACATTGGTCAAAATTATCCTTAGTGGAATAAGGATATGTTTCTCGATTATGGAGGTGACAAAAGGTTCGTCGTAAAGGGTTACGTCGATGCAAGTTTTGACACTGATCCAGATGACTCTAAGTCTCAATCTGGATACATATTGAAAGTGGGAGCAATTAGCTAGAGTAGCTCCATGCAGAGCATTGTTGACATAGAAATTTGCAAAATACTTACGGATCTGAATGTGGCAGACCCGTTGACTAAACTTCTCTCACAAGCAAAACATGATCACACCTTAGTACTCTTTGGGTGTTAATCACATAGTGATGTGAACTAGATTATTGACTCTAGTAAACCCTTTGGTTGTTGGTCACATGTCGATGTGAACTATGGGTGTTAATCACATGGTGATGTGAACTATTGATGTTAAATCACATGGCGATGTGAACTAGATTATTGACTCTAGTGCAAGTGGGAGACTGAAGGAAATATGCCCTAGAGGCAATAATAAAGTTATTATTTATTTCCTTATATCATGATAAATGTTTATTATTCATGCTAGAATTGTATTAACCAGAAACATAATACATGTGTGAATACATAGACAAACAGAGTGTCACTAGTATGCCTCTACTTGAGTAGCTCGTTGATCAAAGATGGTTATGTTTCCTAACCATAGACATGAGTTGTCATTTGATTAACGGGATCACATCATTAGGAGAATGATGTGATTGACTTGACCCATTCCGTTAGCTTAGCACTTGATCGTTTAGTTTGTTGCTATTGCTTTCTTCATGACTTATACATGTTCCTATGACTATGAGATTATGCAACTCCCGTTTACCGGAGGAACACTTTGTGTGCCACCAAACGTCACAACATAACTGGGTGATTATAAATGTGCTCTACAGGTGTCTCCAAAGGTACTTGTTGGGTTGGCGTATTTCGAGATTAGGATTTGTCACTCCGATTGTCGGAGGGGTATCTCTAGGCCCACTCGGTAATGCACATCACTATAAGCCTTGCAAGCATTGCAACTAATGAGTTAGTTGCGGGATGATGTATTAAGAAATGAGTAAAGAGACTTGCCGGTAACGAGATTGAACTAGGTATTGAGATACTGACGATCGAATCTCGGGCAAGTAACATACCGATGACAAAGGGAACAATGTATGTTGTTATGCGGTCTGACCGATAAAGATCTTCGTAGAATATGTAGGAGCCAATATGGGCATCCAGGTCCCGCTATTGGTTATTGACCAGAGAGGTGTCTCGGTCATGTCTACATAGTTCTCGAACCTGTAGGGTCCGCACGCTTAACGTTCGTTGACGATATAGTACTATATGAGTTATGTATGTTGATGACCGAATGTTGTTCGGAGTCCGGGATGAGATCACGGACATGACGAGGAACTCCGGAATGGTCCGGAGATAAAGTTTGATATATGGGATAGTAGTGTTTGATCTCCGGAAGGGTTCCGGAATTCACCGGAAGGGGTTCCGGATGATTCCTGAAATGTTTGGGCACGAGAACACTTTATCTGGGCCAAAGGGGAAAGCCCACGAGGCTTTTGGAAAGTGCAAAAGGAAGTTTTGCGGAGACCAGAGGCTAGACGCCAGGAACCCTGGCGTCTAGCCTTGGAGTCCGAGAAGGACTCTTGCCTTTCGGGTGAAACCGACTTTGAGGAGGCTTTTACTCCAAGTTTCGACCCCAGGGCTCAACATATAAATAGAGGGGTAGGGCTAGCACCAAAGACACATCAAGAAACACGAAGCCGTGTGCCGGCAACCCCGTCCCCCCTAGTTTATCCTCCGTCATAGTTTTCGTAGTGCTTAGGCGAAGCCATGCGGAGATTGTTCTTCACCAACACCGTCACCACGCCGTCGTGCTGCCGGAACTCATCTACTACTTCGCCCCTCTTGCTGGATCGAGAAGGAGAGGACATCACCGAGCCGAATGTGTGCAGAACTCGGAGGTGCCGTGCTTTCGGTACTTGGATCGGTCGGACGTGAGGACGTACGACTACATCAACCGCGTTGATATAACGCTTCTGCGAACGGTCTACGAGGGTACGTAGACGACACTCTCCCCTCCCGTTGCTATGCATCACCATGATCTTGCGTGTGCGTAGGAAATTTTTGAAATTACTACGTTCCCCAACACTGGGTACGGTAATTTATTTACCGTTTTTTCAGTGTTTCAGTCCACCGATTGATGGGTGGACACAGGTGCAGGTGTTCATGTGTGTGCTGACATTTCATTGTTTTCTTCTTATCAAGTCACAGGCCACGGGTCCGTATTGATGATGAATGGCGCGAGTGCTTCTGTTCATGGTGTTGGCACGGTCGATCTGAAGTTTACTTCGGGAAGGATCGTGCAGCTGAAGAACGTGCAGCATGTCCCCGCCATCAAGAAACCTCGTTAGTGGCTCCCTTCTATGTAGAGAAGGGTTTAAGTTGGTTTTTGAGTCTAATAAATTAGTTGTTACGAAATATGGACTCTTTGTTGGAAAAGGTTATGAGAGCGGAGGGATGTTCCGCCTTTCCCTCGCAGATTTTTGTAATAAAGTCGTGAACAATATTCATTCGAATGTTAATGAATCTGAAGTTTGGCATTCATGTCTTTGTCACATTAGTTTCGTGTTATGACGCGACTAGCCAAGTTGGATTTAATCCCGAGTTTCACCTTAGCCAAAGGTTCTAAGTTCCTTTCATCTGTGCAAGCTAAGCAACCTCGCAAGCCTCACAAGGCTGCGGAGAAGAGACACTTGGCACCATTAGAACTCATACATTCTGATCTTTGTGAGATGAATGGTGTGTTGACTAAAGGTGGAAAGAAATACTTCATGACGTTGATAGATGATTCCACTAGATATTGCTATGTGTATCTATTAAATACTAAAGATGAGGCTCTACACTACTTTAAAATTTATAAGGCAGAAGTCGAGAATCAACTTGAAAAGAAAATTAAATGAGTCCAATCAGATCATGGTGGAGAGTACTTCTCGAGTGAGTTTGACTCCTTTTGTGTGGAACACGTCATTATTCATGAGAGGACGCCTCCCTATTCAACCCAGTCAAACGGGGTTGCCGAGCAGAACAACCGTACTCTAACTGATTTGGTTAACGCCATGTTAGATACATCGGGTTTATCCAAGGCATGGTGGGGGGAGGCTATATTGACGGCATGTCATGTCCTGAATAAAGTTCCGACAAAGGATAATGAGATCACTCCCTATGAGAAATGGGCGAAGAGAAGGACAACACTTTCGTACTTGCGTACTTGGGGCTGTTTAGCGAAAGTTAATGTGTCGATCCCCAAAAAGCGTAAGCTTGGACCCAAGACTGTGGACTGCGTTAATTTAGGCTATGCTAAGAACAACGTTGGCTATAGATTTCTAGTAGTGAAATCTGAGGTACCTGACCAGAAGGTTGGTACAATTATGGAGTCTAAGGGTGCTACATTCTTTGAGGATATTTTTCCTATGAGAGATATGCAAAGCACTTCCATACAGGAATCTGAGGAGACTCCTGAGCCTGCCATTCCTATGAATTATTATGAACAAACACATGATGAAAATTCTGAGGATGACGAGGAAACCCTTGGTAGGGGCAAGAGACAAAGGACTGCAAAGACCTTTGGTGATGATTTCTTCGTGTACCTCGTGGATGATACTCCCACTTCTATTTCAGAAGCGTATGCCTCTCCAGAAGCTGACTACTGGAAGGATGCGGTCCGTAGCGAGATGGATTCCATCATGGCTAACGGGACATGGGAGATCACTGAGCGTCCCTATGGTTGCAAACCATTAGGATGTAAGTGGGTGTTCAAAAAGAAGCTTAGGCCCGATGGTACGATTGAAAAGTACAAGGCTAGGCTTGTGGCCAAGGGCTATGACCAGAAAGAAGAGGAAGATTTCTTCGACACTTATTCACCTGTGGCTAGACTGACCACCATTCGAGTATTACTCTCGTTGGCAGCCTCGCATGGTCTTCTCGTCCACCAGATGGATGTTAAGACGGCTTTTCTGAATGGAGAGCTAAACGAGGAAATCTACATGCAACAGCCAGATGGCTTTGTGATAGATGGTCAGGAAAGAAAGGTGTGTAGGTTGCTGAAATCTTTATATGGCCTGAAGCAAGCACCTAAGCAATGGCATGATAAGTTTAATATAACTCTGACATCTGTTGGTTTCGTTGTTAATGAGGTCGACAAATGTGTATACTATCGCCATGGTGGGGGCGAAGGAGTTATACTGTGCTTGTATGTTGATGACATACTGATATTCGGAACCAACCTCAAAGTCATTGAGGAGGTCAAGTCGTTTCCGTCTCAGAACTTTGAGATGAAAGACCTTGGTGTGGCTGATGTTATCTTGAACATCAAGCTACTGAGAGATAATGAGGGTGGGATTACACTTCTGCAATCCCACTATGTTGAGAAGGTGTTGAGTCGTTTTGGATATTCGGATTGCACACCATCTCAAACACCATATGATCCTAGCGTGTTGATTCGAAAGTCCAAAGGCACGACTATAGATCAATTGAGATACTCTCAAATCATTGGTTCACTGATGTACCTAGCGAGCGCAACGAGGCCCGACATCGCGTTTGTTGTGAGCAAACTGAGCCAGTTTGTTTCCAAACCGGGTGATGTACATTGGCATGTCGTTGAACGAGTTATGCGCTATCTGAAAGGTACTATGAACTATGGACTTCACTATACCGGAGACCCGTCGGTACTTGAAGGGTATAGTGATGCAAATTGGATCTCTGATGCTGATGAGATGAAGGCCACAACTGGGTATATGTTCATTCTTGGAGGTGGCGCCGTTTCCTGGAAGTCCTGCAAGCAAATGATCTTAACAAGATCGACAATGGAAGCAGAATTAACGGCATTAGACACATCTGGTGTTGAAGCGAGATGGCTTCGAGATCTTTTGATGGACTTGCCATTAGTTGATAATCCGGTTCCGGCTATCCTTATGAACTGTGACAATCAGACTGTCATCACCAAGGTGAAGAGTTCAAAGGACAACATGAAGTCCACCAAACACATAAGAATGAGATTAAAAGCTGTCAGAAAATTAAGAAACTCCGGAGTGATAGTGTTGGACTATGTCCATATGGCTAAGAATCTGGCAGATCCCTTTACGAAAGGGTTATCACGCGTTGTGATAGATAATGCATCGAGGGAGATGTGTATGAGACCCACATGAGTTGCCATGGTGGTAACCCAACCTATGTGATCGGAGATCCCGTGAAGTAGGACCTGAGAAAACAAGCCAGTGGTGAACTGAGGAGACTAACTATACTAACCCACTGCGTTGGAGATACAATACTCTCAAGACTGTATGGTAGGATGACTATTGTCTTAATGAGTTCCAAAGCTTATGTAAGCAAGATGCTTTCCTACTGAGCGATCTTTAGAGGAACACACCTATGTGAGCCTGACTGCTGGTCACGGTCTATGAGATTGGGATGATCTCTAGTAAACTCATGAATAGGCCAGGAGTGTGACTTATATGCTCCACCCGGGGGGTCAGCCTTCGGCAGCCCACTACTAGTAAGACATGTGGTGAAACTTCTTTACGCCAAACTGACAATTCAAGCCATAGTTCATTGTTTAGTTGTGAAGGAGTGTAGCTATTTGCTCTAGGTGAAGCTCAACCTTAACAGGTCTTCACTGAAACACTGGTATATCGAAACAACAATTGGAATAGAGAACACAATGGCCCCTTGAGATCTGATGGGGGATTGCTGAAATTTGAGATGGGCTCTAGGCCCATATAGCAATTTCTGAAAAATCTCTGAGGGCCCATGTGGGTTTATTAGCACTAGGTGGAGTGGGAAGTTTAGTCTCACCCCGGAAGTGGAAGACAAGTTGGACCTCTTTATAAGGGTTTCTCTTCTACATGCTATTGAAGCTTGAGAAGAGATGAGGGTTTAATTGCTTGACTGAATATCAGTATGTGTTTATTTATGTCAATGTCATACTAGTGATTTATTCGTGGATTAATCTAATCGAGAAATTGCTTTTTTTACTCAACAGAGCCATCGTTCGTTCTGGCGCACCAAAGATGTAGCATCTCTACTATAGCATTTTCTGTCAAATTAGGTATAATGATTTAGGTTCTTAGATAAATAAAAAATAAAAAAGCAGAGTCCAATGCATATGACAACACTATCCTCCTAGCGATCTTGCAACGCAGAATATACCCCCAAACGGGAGGTGATGTACTGATGTACACACAGGACCAACAGCAGCACGTGTAGAGAAAGCAAGGCCCGTCTTCTCTTCCGAAGCTGATGGCTGATTTTGTCCCATCTAGGATGGAATACACCTGCACCGCATCATGAGTTCATGATTCTCCTGTCTACCATCGATGTACGCACGAGTCAGTAGGCGCCCTGCATGTGGCTTTGCCCGTCTCCATGCCGCGTAGGCTGGACGGAATGCCATCACGACAGGCTTAGAGCAACTCTAATGGACGGATTCATTTCATTCGCGCATGTCCGTTTGAATTTGCGCGGACAAAAAACACTGCCCAAGACGCTGATCCGTTTTTATTTTTTGTTCGCTTTGTGTCCGCGCGGATCCATTTCAGACGTAAATTTGGGTTGCATTTGGGTTCGAGACGGACACAAAGCGGGCGCTCTTTGCGTCCTCCTCGTCCGCTGCATGCGAGGCCGGCCCACCTGGCACAGACTCACCACCTTACATCTCTCTCTCCTCCTTTTTCTCTGCCCAGCCCCCGTACACCCACGTCGGCAGCCGGCCTCGTCTCGCCTCCCCTTCCCCGTGCCCGGCCTCGCCTTGCCTCCCCCGTACCCCGACCATCGTAGCAGCCGGAGCTGGAGCGCCGCCGCCCGTCGAGTTGCGCCCGGCCTCGCTCCTCGCGCCGTGCCCGACGCAGCGCTCAAGCTCCGTCGCGCGGGTCAGCTAGCGGCTGCGTGATGACGAGCACGAGCGGAGCTGGCGCGGCGACAGGAGCACGGGCGGGCGAGCACGGCGACGCTAGCACGGCTGCGCAGAAGGCCATCGTCTCCGACTTCCTTCTCTTCCTCTCCGCCGCGTCCCGCGCGTCCCCGGCGCCTTCCGTGTCCCAGTGGTGGAGCAGCATCCACTAGCTGTACCTACGTATGGGCTGGTCCTCACGGCGCAGGACGTGGGCGTGGAGGGGTTCTGCATGAGCCGGTGCGGCCGACACGGGACCGTGGACGCCAAGTCCGGCACGGCCTACGTGTGGGCCGGCAACCCAGCGACGCAGTGCGCCGGGCAGTGCGCGTGGCCGTTCCACCAGCCCACGTACAGGTCCCAGGCGCCGCCGCTGGCCGCGCCCAACGGCGACGTGGGCATGGACGGGCTCATCATCAACGTGGCGAGCATGGTGGCTAGCGCGGCGTGCATGAGCGGCGGCGGGCGCGGCGAGCTGCAGCGCGAGGCACGCGGGCGTGGCGGGCCCGGGGCCGGGGCGAGCTGCGCCACGTGCGAGCGGGCGCCGAGGACACGGCAGGGCGCGCGCGGCGAGAGCTGCAGCATAGGAGCGGCGCGGGGCGACGTGGGAGCTCGCCCACAAGGTGTTCGATTTAATGCCAACGCGGACATGGACAAAACGAGTCTGCTTTCTGTTGGGCGCACAGGCCGACCCAAATAAAAAAGCGGACACGGACACACAGACGGGTGAGTCAAACGAACGAAAAGCGGACAAAAACGGTGTCCGTTTGGGTCTCCCCGTTGGAGTTGCCTTTAGAAATGGTAGAAAATATGTAATTTTCGAAAGCCACGGGTCATCCTGTATTTCTTTTTTTTTCATAATAATGCCCGTACCGAACTATTTTATTGACTAGCGTACCAGCACTGCGTCCGTATCCATCACAACTTTTCTTCTTCTTTTATTGGTTGATTTTTTTAGTTCGGCCAGGGGAAAAAGAAAATTCTTTTTGAGGGATAGGGAAAAGGCAAAAGGAAATAGAACAGAGACCAGATGGGCTTTCAACTCCAACCGGATTCAGACCGTTGGGCTCTCGAATTGGGCCCAGCCGCCCGCGTCCCCGTGCCGCGTAGACTGGAGCGGGGTTGTCTAAAAAAAAAGACTGGAGCGGGACAGAAGAGAAGGCAGCGGTAGTACCACCTCGACTAGCGACGAGAATGTAATATTTTATGAAGGAGGCGTGGCTGTACAACACAACTCATATTTTTCTCCGCCTTTTGGATAAGATCAAGTGTAATACCTGTTTTTATTAGTTTAATATCTGATGATATGTAGGCCATGTGCTCACAATGATATTAAATTTATTTTTTATGAAGGAGGGTTCATCACAATGGCTTACCATTAGAACCCTCGTGTATCGTCTAGGCATTGCACTATTGCCTGGCTCGGCGCACCCCAACCAAATCAAATTTCAAATTTATTTCAAACTGATGATTGTTTGCTGTTTTTCATTAAACCGAATAACAACGTTATTTTGAACGCTGTGCTTAGGATTCTTTCAGTAATTTTTTTTTGAGAAATGTTTCAGTAAAAGATAAACCTAAGGGCATGTACAATGATTGATAAAATAGTTTTATCTTAGGTCTTGTATATAATTAAGAGATGATAAAAAAGATATCTACAATAGGTCATTTCTTAGCCTTATCTTTATAATTAGTTATTCCTAAAAATGTGGTGACACATATTGTGCTAAGATATCATTTCTTATCTTATTTTAAATAAGAGAAGACAAGCCTTTTCTTATGAGTTCTCTCTCCTCCACCTCATCATTTATCCTACATGACATTCCTAGGATAGCACCATTGTACATGCACTAACTCACTGTCTGAAGAATATGACCCCCCAGCTGTTCATTCGGCCCATTGTCCATCGGAATGCCCGACCTAAGCCCAATAACCAGCCCATGGTCCAAAACAACAGGTTGGGTACTTGCTGGCTTTTCTGCTATGAACTGGTGGGCTTTAGCGAGCGAGGCCATTCGACTGCACGGTGGGTCGCGCATCCACGCAGCCATCGTGGTGGAAGTAACTCTCGCATCCAGTACCACTCCCCGCCTCCGCCCCCGACCATGGCAGCCTCCACGCCGCCGTCATAACTAACAGCCACCCGCCCAACCTACCCGGAAACCCAGCCGCCCCGCACTGGCCCCGCTCCGCCCCGGGATCGCGCGGATCAGATGCTATCCCTGGGCGCCCTCCGCAAGCTCTGCGCCGCCTTCGACGCCGTCGCGCTCACCATCATCGCCGCCGGCCTCTCCCACCCCCGCTGCCGCCCCTTCTCCGCGCGCGCGGGCGGGCACTCCCCTCCGCCGGACTTCCCCACCATCGCCTCCTGCCGCGCCGCGGTCGCGGCCTCCAAGCGCCGCCTCCAGGCCTCTTCGCCCCCCGCCGAGGCGCGGCCGGAAGGGCCCGCGGACGCCGAGGCGCCGGTGCTGGTCAGGATCAAGAGCGAGCGAGACCCGGTGCGGCTGTACGAGCTGTTCAAGGCCAATGCGGACAACCGCGTGCTGGTCGAGAACCGGTTCGCGTTCGAGGACGCGGTGGCGCGTCTGGCAGGTGCTCGACGGAATGACCTCGTGGAGGAGATCCTCGAGCAGCACAAGGCGCTGCCCCAGGGAAGGCGGGAGGGGTTCGTCATCAGGATCATTGGCCTGTACGGGAGGGCCCGGATGCCGGAGCACGCGCTCCGGACCTTCAGGGAGATGGAGATGTACGGGTGCGAGCGCACGGTCAAGTCGCTCAATGCCACGATGAAGGTGCTGATGCAAGCACGGCTCTTTGATGAGGCCCTGCAGCTGTTGGACGAGGCATCACCCACGTACGGGGTTGAGCTGGATGACATTTCGTATAACACAGTGGTGAAGATGGCGTGCGACATGGGGGAGCTCCATGCAGCGTACCGGGTAATGCAGGAGATGGAGAAGGAAGGAGTGCGGCCAGATGTCATCACATACACAACACTGATGGCTGCGTTCTATAAGAATGGCCACCGTGAGGTTGGGGATGGCCTGTGGAACCTCATGAGGTTGAGGGGTTGCATGCCCACGCTAACCAGTTACAATGTAAGGATTCAGTTCCTGATCAACAGGAGAAGGGGCTGGCAGGCAAATGATCTGGTGCGGAAAATGTATGCAGCGGGGATAACACCGGATGAGATCACATATAACTTGGTTATTAAGGGATTTTTTGTGATAGGTGAGCATGAGATGGCGAAGACGGTCTTTGGTGCAATGCATGGGAGGGGATGCAAGCCAAATGAAAGGATTTACCAGACAATGGTACATTACCTATGTAAGCGAAGGGAGTTTAATTTGGCATTCAGATTGTGCAAAGACAGCATGGAGAAGAACTGGTTTCCAAGTGTCGATACCATTCACAATCTGCTGAAAGGCCTTATGGTAATTAAAAAGGACAGGAATGCCCGAGAGATAATGAAGTTGGTTGCTGAGAGAAAACCTTCCTTCTCAGTTGATGACGTGAAGGCCTTCCAAGACATATTGTCTCATGGGAAGACTGGAAGATAAGTTGACTGCTGGACGAAAAGTTTTGCTGTAAATGCACCACATGTAACTGTAAGGCTGTTGTTGACACTGTCTCATTAATTTTGTTTTTGTGGCCAAATTAAAATAAAATTGATTGAAAAGGTTTTCAGTGCTTAAATTATTCTTTGAGAGATGTCAGATAGTGGCATTTACTCAGCTGCTGAACTTGTGTAAAAAATCGCAGGAGAACCTTTACCTCCAACGAAAAATCATGATCACTCTGTCATAAACTAATGCTTCCAGATTTCTCAGACTATTCAAAATAGTTCAATATAGTGAAATATAGAGGAGTTGTTGATGAATATTGCAAAAAAAGTAGAATCAAATGTGATGTATTTCAAGTTATGTTTGGGAAAATCTAAGGTTTTTCTTTTTTATACCAGTTTCACAAAGAATAAGGTAGAAGATTGTCTACCTCTTGTTGTTTACTGTTTGTAACAGTGTTTCTCGCTTGAGATTGAGGGTTGGCATACACAATAAGCTAAAGTCATTTTGATTATTTATTGATGAGCCATATGAAAGTCCATGCAACATGTTTTATCTGATTGCAACTTTTGTACCCAGGGTGTTGTCTTTTGTGCAACTTTCTCGCTGTGTATCAAGTTTGATTCGAAGTTGTGGGATTTCCAGCTCATGGGCTGTATAAACTATGGTTGTAAACTTGAAATGAGTCACTGGGGTAGTAGGTGCTGGTTGCCACATGTTTCCCTCCGTCCGAAAATACTTGTCATCAAAATGGATAAAAAGAGATGTATCTAGACTTAGACTTAGTCTAGATACATCTCTTTTTATCATCTTTTCGGACGGAGGGAGTATTTTGTTTTTTTTTGGGGGGGGGGGGATAGTTATTTTTTCTCCCAATCTTCATCAGATTAGATCCATGTTATATATTTTTAGCATATTGTTCCCACTCTGATTTTAATTACCGCCGCGTTGGTTTCCTTTTTATTGTTTTAGAAGGCTTCACACGAGTAATCTCAGGAGTGAGCTCTGTGTACTGTTGGTCTGACATGTAACTGAGACTGCGGCTGCTCAATATATGCGAAAAAGCCTAAAGTACCAATTTGAAATGTCTGTTCTTGAATCACAAACAAGTATTTTTCTCAGTTTGATAAAAGAAAAGGGATACATCCAGGGGTGAAGATAGGCCAGGTGACCAGTGGTGTCATGTTCATGGCAATGCAGTCATCTAAGTATTACCATAAATGAACAGTTGTAAACACTTAATTTAGTGAAGGATTTGCTGTTTTAGTGTGTTGGTTTGAACCCATGCACCAAGCGAGCTACACCTCTGGATACATCAATCATGAAGCATGAACGTGACAATTTGACATATATATGCCCTGTTTACTGATCCTTTCAGTTCAATGAATTATGCCAGTGATCCCTACTGCAATGGTGTCCTTTGCAGCTGCCACTTTTTCCATGCTTGATTGGAAGGAGAAGGCAACAAAGAGAATAATGAAAGTGCAGAACAATAGAAGTGGAGGGGAATGGGATCGCTTGGTCATTCAAGCAGTAATTGTTACCAGAACCATTGTAAGTACAATGTAGGAGAAAATGGTACTATTCGTAACTGAGCCGATTTGATATTTTTTTGTCACTGCACATCCCAAAAAAATGATCATCTTGACATCCACTTCACAGAACTCATTGTCTCTCAATCAAACAAAGCAAAGTCAATAGGGCTCCCTTGCCCTTCCTACGGCGATCTTTCTGATTCTTGTCAATGTTAGATCTTCCTTGTCCAATATGTCGTAAATTGTAGCGGTTTCTTTATTGCCAGCATGTCTGCTGAGTTGCGCTTGATCTTACATAAATAGAAGCATAGTTCCTCTTGCTTGCTTATTCTTAGTCTAGCAATAAACCGTTGATCACCCATATTAATGCACATTTGGCTACCTAGAGCTGCAGTTTTTGCTCCATGCAGTAAATCAACTAGTTATCATCTAATATTTTCCCATCTTCACAGGTAGACGTTTCCAAAGCTCTATCAACGTTGTTGCTTGCAGCATTTGGGGGAAAACAAGCGTATTGATCATCAATCGCAGCGAAGTGAGCTTTCTTCTGCGCAGGTTAGCAACAGATGGAGCAATTTGCAGCTTCGTGCAAGCAGCAGCATAGCCAACCAGAAAATCATGTTCATATACTGCTACTGGGACACACATACACTGGGTACTTCTTAGTTAGTATATCATGTTCATGTCACTACAACCATAAATTTACGACATTCTTTGTCCGGTTCTTCATGTACAAAATTTATCATTGACATTATGTTGTATTCTCGTTGTTTCTACTAAATCGACATGTACGAGACAGGTGGAACAGTATACTCCCTCCGTCCCAAAATAAGTGCCTCAACTTTCGTACAAAGCTGAGACACTTATTTTGGGACGGAGGGAGTAAAACACGTGTTAGTACTGTATTCTGTATACTTGGAAGTGTCAGAAAACTCAATCAAAATTCTGAAAAATGGAAGACAGTTCAAAAGCTTGCGCAATAAATAAAATATATGCCGTATTCCCCTACATATTTAAAACGGTACATGGGGGGGGGGGGGGGGGGGGGGGGGGGGCGGCTGTTCAGTGCATCCACCCGAAGACAAGACAGGAACTCGCTAGCAAGTTTTCCAGCCAGAATGCCAGATCCATTTCTTCCGGGAAGGACCGAAGGAGACCGATCTTTATACCATCTCCTACTATGGTCACACGAGAACATCAGACGCCTCACAGCTATCAGCCAGATAAATATTAGTCCTACTCTACAGACACTCGTTATCAACTATTCACTTGACTTTATACTATATATATACAATTCTATACTGTACAACAGCTGCAGAAGTTATCATATAAACCTCATATGCAGCAACTAGATTCCTATGTTGTTCGCTTGCAGAGATCATTTCAACGCAAAATTATTGGCAGCCATATGTCCAATCTCTGCTGGCTGGAGCCGTTTGATGTAATATTTTGATCCGCGTGAGAGATTTATTCGTTTTCGCCTCTTCACTGGGATGGATTCCACTGAGCATTCCTTGAAGCCACGCCGGACAAACCTGTTGAAGTTCAAGTGTAAACATGAGAAAATATCCGGCACTGCATCTTTACAATATGAACATATTTTCACCACCAGAAATAAAATGCACTCTAAAAATATGAGCAGATATAGCAGGTTTTATTGATGCATCAAGGAAGATGGTGAGGTTGACTCTTAATCGAAGGAACTGTTAAGTATTCCATGATTAACCACAGCTGCTCATCAACAATGAATATGATGAAGTTAAAGAGCAATTTGACCACAACTAGAACATAATTACATACCAGTCTGCTGTCCGTGTTGTAAGCAAGAATATTTTCTCAAGACCAAGGGATAATGCCTTCTTTTCAACATAATCTGCAGGAGTAGATCAGCCATGATAAGTATTTGATAAACACTAGTCCATTGTAGTGCACAATTAATGCTAGAGAAAGATGAAGTTAATGGTGACAACATATAAGGTGGAGACTCAATTGTGGTGATTTTGTAGTTTCTTGCTTTATACACACACAAAATTAATAGGAAACATTCCCAAGAAATGGAGGTAGTTCTCGGTTAAGCAAAATCTCTCTTCCAAATATCTAGTTCTAATTCATTTCGTGTTGGTAGACTAAGATTACAGTATACATAAAAAAAGTTAACAAGGAGAAGCAAAACAAACAGTATGCCAACGTTCTAGAGTTAATATTACCAGCCTCCATGCTTTCTACTAATGTGCAATTTAAGTATTGAAGTCATAGGCTGCGTCTGGGATCACGGTGGATTCTTATAATCCTGTTCATCCCACTCGCTTTACCCTATTTTAGTGCCTGTTTGACGCGCTTTTGCCTACTTTCATGGCTAATTTTTTACAGCAGATAATAAGTTAAGAAGGCACAGCACGGTTCAGCAACCACAAGATTAGATGTTTGCAACATAGAATTAAACTAATATACACTTTTGTGACAAATAATTGAAAGTAGAGGTTTGCATAGCTTTACTGAGCAGACTAAAGAGGTGGATTTGCAACAGTCTTACCAAGTAACTTGTCTCCTTGACCCTGTCCTCGACATTCTTCAGAGACAGCTATAGCAGCAACTTCCCCCGATTTATCCTCAAAAAAGGGAAAGAGAGCAGCACACGCAATGATTGAACCATCTCTTTCCACAACAATAAATGACTTCAGTGCTTCCAAAAGCTGTTGAAAGATTAACGAGAATGCTTTGTTCAGTTTCATAAAGAGGCATGTCTTAACTCAGGCTATTAGTGTTTCCACTGCTCAAAGTTCGCATGATAATGAGGTACCTCTTCATCTGTTCTCTGCACTAGGACACCTGATTCTTCTAGGGGACGAAGGATTTTTCTAATACCAGAAAAATCTTCCTCTCTAGCCGTTCTCGTTCCTTCATACATATCTCTGTTAAATGAGTGGAAAACATTATTTCCCTGCACTTTGCTCCTATATATATATATATATGCAGTAAATATGTCCTATTCCAGATCATAGGCATTCTCAAATAGTGGCGCATATTATCTGCTGTGACATTGATAGCATGCATGCGTTTTGAGCAATTAGCAGAACAACTTATATAAATCAATAGCTCAACAGGCATATAGGTGCATTGCAAGTACGCAATTGTGGGCTTACACATCAAGACTAACGTTTCATGACAGCTAGGAAAGAGCAAGAGTTTCAATATACCTTGCTATTAGTGTTCCTGCACCATCTCTTGTGAATAATTCTAGCAACAATGACCCCCCAACAGTGCCATCTATGATATGAACTCTTTGGACACCGCCCTGATATGTAAAAATGAGAAGATCCTAATCAGGAAAAAGGAACAACAGCAATGCATCAATAATACAAAAAATACATGAACTGATGTACATCATATACTTTTGCCCCGTGGAAACAGAATATTCCAAGGACCATAGTAAATATGATTCCCGGAGAAACATGGCAGATACAAGTACCATTCGGGTCAATAAACAAGATATATTCAGTAAAAAAATGTTCTTTGAGAAGTATAGTTGCCTAACATCATGATATGTATAGGACATTTTTTGCGAGGAATATGTATAGGACATAATGGTGCACACTGATGGGGGGCAGGCCGGTGCACGTAGCTCCCGCTTGCGCAGGGTCCGGGGAAGGGTCCGACCACTTTGGGTCTATTGTACGCAGCTTTCCTACATTTCTGCAAGAGGCTGTTTCCAGGAACCCGTGACCTCATGGTTCATACACCAAAAGCAGTTTGGAAGATAAGAGTATCCTATAATATTCAAGTTTGGTGTTAACAATGTTGGAACCCTAGAAACCATGTAATCTAGTGCAGAAGTGGCAACTTCAGAGCTCACACTTTTATACCTCCTAAATCCAACTCAAGAAAGAAGCAAAAACTTACATGGCATACATATGCTGCTGCAGCCAACTCTGAAAGGTAGCCATTTGATCTGCTCAACCGCTCTGCCCCACCAATAGCAAACCCTTGCTCACCAGACAGACCATTTCCATTATTGAAACCCACACCATTCCGAAAGGATGCAGTGTAATCACTGACGAAATCTCTTCCAACCCATACTTGCTCTTTCTCCTCTTTGATAGGAAAATTGTGGGCATAACTAATGTCCTCCTCCCCTACAACCTTTACATAATTAGCAGCAGTTTCACTCTGCTTAGCGCGTGTTCTGATGAGCATATCTGCTTCCTCGATAGACATGAAACGATTGACTCGGCCATGCTCATCATATATTTGGCCATCGACAACACAGATAAGCTTGTCCGCCTCGATAGCCAAAGCACATGCTGTCGCAACTTCGTATGTGCTGAAAGTCAGAAAAAGTAACACTAATATCAGATGATGTTGAAGATAAGAATGTTGCATCTGTCTCATCTTGTATTTCATAAAAAAAATTCCTTATGTGAAGTTATGTGAACTGTTTGATAGTGATTTTTAGAAGTGTTACTGCAGAATAAGAAGAAGAAAGCTACAAAGTGAATGGGGTAGACATCATACTTGCAATTTAACACCTCTCCTGAACTGGAGTATCCCATATTGCTCACGACAACTATGCTATCCCTATCAAGTCTTTCTTTTATCCGTGAAACATCTATTTTCTTAACTTCACCAGTGAATCCATAGTCAATGCCACCAACAACTCCTCGTCTCTGCCACAAGAAGAGAGAGGTATTTCAGTTCGCCATTTCAGAACAAGTACACAAACCCACTCAAACATTATTATCTCAAGACAAGCAAAAGAAAAAAGATGCCACATAGAGGTTCATAATCTTAATTTTAAGCTTTACCTAAGTAGTTCCAAATTCCAAAACTTGACACTCATATAAGTACATAATATTAATACCTCCCGATGGGTCCAGTTAGTTATTTTATGTCTGATCTTATGTACCATCTGATGTGTGACTTGGCGGTTCGGTTAGTTATTAAGTTATGTCTGATCTGATGTACAGTCGATGTGTGCATTGGCATATTATCCCTTTCAACTGCATCTATCATTGGACAGTCATACTTATTTGAAAATAAGTTAACAGCCCCTCATGTACCACTAGGGGTGCTTAACGCCACTTCGCCAACTGGCCTCTACACTTTGCAGTGGCCACTTTGCCAAAAATAAGTTAAGAATACGCCTCCAACTTTCAGGGTTAATCTTTCAAGCGTCAGATGGGTCCCCTATATCTGCCTTTCACTACTCTTAGTAAAAAAAATTGCATCTAGAAATAGATGAAACCGATATGGTACCGAAAACCGGTATAGTATGCCATGCTAACCTTAGCACCCAGGAAGTTTCCGCTAGCAACATTGTCGGAGATTTCGTGCCAGCGACCATTAACACCATGTCGACGAAGATCTAACATTGGGGGACCAGGAGATAGCTTTGCTTCTATAGTAAGGCGTATTCTGCCAGCTGCCTCCATCGCAGCATCTAATGAATCAGAATCCGTAATACGGTAACGACCACCATAATTGGCCTTCTTTCCTGAGAAATTCATAAAGTGAGCTCCTTCACCACCATGCTAACATGTAGTACAATCACCAATACTATTTAAAGAAAAGATATGTCCAAAGACAAATCATCAACCACGGCATCAATACAAAGTACAGCACTGGTTATGTAGCTTTTACTTGCAGTACTTCGCCAACCATCAACACTACAAGAACCAAGAAATGACTTCAATACTTAATCTCCATTTCCAAAAGTGTGTGCTGAACCGAAAAATAGAAAAACCATAGATGAGATGAGACAAACTATGACCGGAATGCACCCGATACTTATGCTATTAAACTGACTGGATACATCTCCCTCGATATCCTATATATACGCAAAACAAAAATTAGGATGTTCGTCTATATGTAATCTTCATCCAGAACTCACTCAGCGATGCTTATCCCAAATAAGCACCCCACTTTCCTTATATGCTGCCAAATACGTATCAAATACGGCATATAGGAAAAAAACAAATAAACAAATAGGGTCAAACACAGGCAACTTCAATAGTGTGGACATTCATTATACAAAAAAAAGACGTATCTTTTCAAAGCACTTTAGCATATAAAACAGTAAAAAAGCGCAAATCTTCAGCTAACCTCTATCAGCCAAGAGCTTATCAATCTGAACATGTGTTCCAGGAACAAGAACAAATTTGATCCCAAGACCATGTAGAAGCGATATATCCTGCATGTTGAAGTGACGTCAATATTATGGAACTACACATAAGTTGTCAAAAGTATATAAAAATGCATTTTAAAGGAAATTTCAACAAAACTACGCTCTTTGAATTAACACAGAACTACACCTTTAGTGAACTGTCATTTCAGCCAATGAACACTGGTTAAGCCATAATGGTAATGTCATGGACCAGGGTTCATGAAAGGTAACAC